>NC_045699.1:1001428-1119941 GCF_009834535.1 Camelus ferus
TATCAGAAAAGGGCGCTGCTGTCAGTTGGAGAAGTTCCACACACTCAGGATTTCTGGAATGTCTTGCTTGTGTGGAGTTTTGAACCCCACTGCGCACTCATTGCTGGGGCACATGATTTCCCTGTTAGCTAGATGTCCTTTAATTACCTACATAGTCCATCTCGGGGCACTGGATGCTACTTGGTTTCCAGTCCAACCCCCAGATTTCCCTCGCAGCCTGGCCTGGGAAAACACTCAGGGATAATATGCTATTGATTTTTTGGAACCCAGTCTCTACCTACCTTTCTAGTACATTCCCACACCTAGGATAAAGAAGAATTTTTGTGTGTCTGATGTAGATATGAAACAAACTCCACGCATGTTTCATTGGGCTCAGGTGTTCCAAGGCTGTGGGACGTCCGAAAAAATACTCAAATTCTCATGGGGAGCACTCGCGACTGCTAGGAATTACAGCCCAACCCACAGATTTACCTCGCAGCCAGGCCTGTGAAACACTCACGGAAAATACAATACTGGTTCTATTAGAACCCAGGCGATGCTGAATGTTGTAGAAACCTCCCCATACACAGGGTACCAGAACACTCTTTGTGTGTGATGGAGTAGGAGAACATACTCCATGAATTTTCTGGGGTGCAGGTTTTACCAGGTTGGGAGACGTTGGCTAATTATCTCCACAGCCCATGGGGAGGCACTCTGTTTTTCTCGTTTTCCAGCGTTACTTCCAGCTTTCCCTTGTAGCCGGGTTAGGAAAACACCCAGGGATGACAAACTATGTGATTCCATCCGAACCCCGTCGCTGCTGTCTGTTGGAGGAACCTCCACACACACATGATTCCCAAACACGGCTTTGCTTGGGGAGTTTTGAAGCCCAACTACACACACATGGATGGGGGCACAAGTTTTTCCCTGTTAGGGAGAAGTCCGCTAATTACCTCCATATTCCATCTCGTGGCACTCACTGCTACTTGGCTTTCCAGCCCAACCCCCAGCTTTCCCTCGCAGCCCGGCCTGGGAAAACACTCAGTGATATTATGCTATTGGTTGTATTGGAACCCAGTCGCTACCTACCCTTGTAGGAACCTTCCACACCTAGGATAACAGAAGAAATATTTGTGTGTCTGATGGAGATGTGTAAACAAACTCCACGCATGTTTCATGGGTTTCAGATTTTCCTAGGTTTTGGGCGTTTGGATAGTTAACTCCACTGCCCATGTGGAGGCACTTGCAGCTGCTTGGCATTCCAGCCCATCCCCTAGGTTTCACTCACACACGGCCTGGGAAAACACTCAGGAAAAAAAAGCTACAGTTTGTATTAGAACCCATGAAGTGATGACAGTTGTAGAACCCTCCCCATGCTCAGGATAACACAACAATTCTTTGTGCGTTTGATGATGTAGGAAAACACACTCCTGGCATTTTTCTGGGAGTACATGTGTTCCCAGAGTTGGAGATGTCGGCAAATTACCTCCATTGCCCATTTTGATGCACTTTCTTCTTCTTCGCTTTCCATCCAGCTCCCAGCTTTCCCTTGCAGCCCGGCCTATGAATGCACCCAGAGATTACATACTATGTGATGCTATCAGAACCCAGTCACTGCTGTCTCTTGGAGGAACCTCCACACAATCAGCATTCTGAAAAACTGCTATTCTTGGGGTCAGGTGTGGGGCATACTCCACACAGATTGCTAGGGGCACAGGATATACAATGTTAGGGAGAAGTCCTCTTACCTCAGTACATCTCGTGGCACTTGCTGCTACATGGCATTCCAGCCCAAACCCCAGAATTGCCTCTCAGCCCAGCCTGGGAAAACACTCAGGGAAAAGAAGTTAGTTGTTCTATTAGAACCCAGGCACTGCTGATAGTTGAAGAAACCTCCCAAAACTCAGGATAACAGAACACATCTTTGTGTGTGTGATGGTGTAGGAAAACACAATCCAGGAATTTTTCTGTGGGTACAGGTGTTCCCAGGTTGGGAGATGTCGGTTAATTAAATCCAATGCCCATGGGTAGGCACTCTGTTCTTCTTCGCTTTCCAGCCAAACTGCAAGCTTTCCCTTGCATCCCGGCCTTGGAATATACCCAGGGATGACAATCTAATTGATTCTATCAGAACTCGGATACTGCTGTCTGATTTAGGAACTTCCAAACACTCAGGATTCTGGATTACAGCTATACTTGGGGGGAGGTGTGGAGACCACTCCACAGAGATGGCTGGGGGCACAGGTTTTTCCCTGTTAGGGAGAAATCCGCTAATTAACTCCACAGTCCATCTCAGGTCACTCGCTGCTACATGGCTTTCCAGCGCAAGTGCAGCATTCCCTCGCAGCCCGGCCTGGGAAAACAATCAGGGATAATAAGCCAGTGGTTCTATTGGAAACCAGGTGCTGCAGACCATGGTAGGAAACTCCCCACACCCAGTATAAGAGACCTCTTCTTTGTGTGTCTCATGCAGTTGGGTAAACAAACGAATGTTTCAGGGATTTAAGGTGTTCCTAGGTAGTGGGAGTTTGGATAATTACCTCCACTGCCCATGGGGAGGCACTCGCTGCTGCTTGGCTTTCAAGCCCAATCCCCAGATTTCCCTCGCAGACCCACCTGGGAAAACACTCAGGGAAAAGAAGCAACTGGTACTATTTGTACCCAGGCACTGCTGAAACTTGTAGAAACCTCCCAACACTCAGGATAACAGAACACATCTTTATGTGTTTGATGGAGTAGGAAAACACACTACAGGCATGTCTCTGGGGTACAGCTGTTCCCAGGTTTGGAGATGTCGGGTAATTACCTCCACTGCCCATGGTGAGGCACTCTTCTTCTTCTTTCCAGACCAACTCCCTGCTTTCCCTTGCAGCCCGGCCTAAGGAAACACCTAGGGATGACAATATTATTGATTGTATCAGAACCCCGGGATTGCTTTGTTTTGGAGGAAACCCACACACTCAATGTTCTGGAACATGGCTTTGCTTGGTGGGAGTTTTGGGCCCCACACCACACAGATGCCTGGGGGCACAGGTTTTCCCTGTTTGGGAGAATTCCGCTAATTACCTCTACAGTGAATCTCTGGGCACTCGTTGCTAATTGGCTTTCCAGCCCTACTCCCAGATTTCCCTTGCTGCTCGGCCTATGGAACACCCAGGGATGACAAACTGTGTTATTCTATAAGAATCACACGCATCTCACTGTTGGAAATACCTCCAGAAACTCAGGATTCCGGAACATGACTTTATGTTGGGAGTTGGAACACCACTCCACCCAGATGGCTGAGGGCACAGGTTTTCCCTGTTAGGGAGAAGTCCGCTAATTACCTACACAGTCCATCTCGGGGCACTCGCTTCTACTTGGCATTCCAGTCCAACCCCCAGGTTTGCCTCGCTGCCCTGCCTGGGAAACACTCAGGAATATAAGCTAGAAGTTCTATTGGAACCCAGGGGCTGCAGAATGTTGTAGGAACCTCCCCACACCCAGGATAACAGAACACTTCTTTGTGTGTCTGATGGTTTTGGTAAACATACTCTACGCGTTTTTCAGGGCGTACAGGTGTTCCTAGGTTGTGGAAGTTCAGATAATTACCTCCAATGCCCATTGGGATGCACTCGATGCAGCTTGGCTTTCCAGCCAACCCCCAGATTTCTCTCTCAGCTCGGCCTGGGAAAACACTCAGGGAAAAGAAGCTACTGGTGCTTTTAATACTCAGGCTCTGCCTACATTTTTATAAAACTCCCCACACTAAAGATAACAGGACACTTCTTTGTGTGTGTGATGGAGTAGGAAAAAACACTCCAGGCATTTTTCTGGAGTGCAGTTGTTCCCAAGTTGGGAGATGTTGGCTAATTACCTCCACTGACCATGGTGAAGCACTCGATTTTTCTTCGCTTTCCAGGACTACTCCCAGCTTTCCCTTGCAGCCTGTCCTAGGAAAACACCCTGGGATGACAAACTAATTTTTCTATCAGAACCGGAGCTGCTCTCTGTTGGAGGATCCTCCACACACTCAAGATTCCGGAACTCTGCTTTGCTTTGGGGGAGGTGGGAGACCCTCTCCACACAGATGCCTGGTGGTACATTTTTTTCCCTTTTAGGGGGAAGTCCGCTAATTACCTCCACAGTCAATTTCGGGGCACTCGCTTCTACTTGGATTTCCAGCCCTACCCCCAGTTTGCCCTCCGAGCCTGGCCTGGGAAAACACTGAGGGATAATAAGCTGTTGCTTCTATTAATACCCAGGCCCTGCAGACCATTGTAGGAACCTCCCCTGAAACATGATAACAGAACATTTCTTTGTGTGTCTGATGTAGTTGGGTAAACAAACTCCACGCATGTTTCAGTGGGTACAGGTGTTCCTAGGTTGTGGGATGTTGGATAATTAACTCCACTGCCCATGTGTAGGCACTCACTGCTGCTTGGTTTTGCAGCACATCCCCCAGATTATCCCTCTAATTACGGCCTGGGAAAACACACAGGGATAAAATGGTAGTGGTTCTATTGGAACCAAGGCTGTGCAGACCGTTGTAGGAACCTCTCCACACCCAGGATAACATTACACTTCTTTGTGTGTTTGATGGTGTTGGGTAAACAAACTCCACTAATGTTTTAGGGGGTACAGGTGTTCCTAGATTGTGAGAGGTTGGAAAATTACCCCCACTGGCCATGGGGATGCGCTCGCTGCTGCTTGGCTTTCAGCACAACCCCCAGCTTTCCCTCACAGCCTGGCCTGGGAAAACACTCGGGGATAATAAGCTAGTGGTTCTATTGGAACCCAGGCGCTGCAGACCGTTATAGGAACCTCCCCACACATAGGATAACAGAAAACTTCTTTGTGTGTCTTATGGAGCTGAGTAAAGAAACTCCACGAATGTTTCAGGGGATAGAGGTGTTCCTATGTTGTGGGAGGTCGGATAATTTACTCCACTGCCCATGGGGAGGCAGTCTCTTCTTCTCCACATTCCAGCCAACTCTCAGCTTTCCCTTGCAGTCTGGCCTAGGAAAACAACCAGGGATGACAAACTAAGTAATTCTATCAGAACCACGGGGCTGCTATCTGTTGGAGGAACCTCCACACACTCAGGATTCCGGAATACTGCTCTGCTTGGGGGATTTTTGGAGCCCCACACTACACAGAGTTCTGGAGCAAAGGTTTATCCCTGTTAGGGCGAAGTTGCTATTTACCTCCACAGTCCATCTTGGGGCACTCGCTGCTACTTGGATTTCCAGCCCAACCCCCAGCTTTCCCTCGCATCCCGGCCTGGGAAAACACTCTGGGATAATAACCTAGTAGTTCTATTTGAACCCAGACCCTGCAGACCTTTGTAGGAACCTCCCAAAACCCTGGAAAACAGAGCAATTCTGTGTGTGTCTGATGGATTTTGTTAAACAATCTCCACGCATTTTTCAGGGGGTACACGTGTATCTAGTTTGTGGTAGGTCGGATAATTAGCTACACTGCCCATGGGGAGGCACTCGCTGCTGCTTGGCTTTCCAGCCAATCCCCCATCTTTCCTCGCAGCCCAGCCTGGAAAATCTCTCAGTGAAAAGGAGCTACTGGTGCTATTAAAACCCAGGTGCTACTGAAATTTGTTGAGTCCTCCCAAGGCTCATGATAACAGAACATTTCTTTGTGTTTGTGATGGTGTAGGGAAGCACACTCCAGGCATTTTCCTGGGGTACAGGTTTTCCAATGGTGGGAGATGTCGGATAATTACCTCCACTTCCCATGGGGAGGCACTCTGTACTTCTGCGCTTTCCAGCCCAACTCCGCTTTCCCTTGCAGCCTGGGCTAGGAAAACACCTAGGGATGACAAACTAAGTAATTCTATCAGAACACATTTGCTGCTGTCTTTTGGAGGAACCTCCAGAAACTCAGGATTCCGAGTCACGTCTTTGTTTGGGAGGTGTGGAGCACCACTCCACACAGATGGCTGGGGCTGAGGATTTTCCCTCTTAAGGAGAAGTCCACTACTTACCTCCACAGTCCATCTCGGGGCACTCGCTGCTACTTGGCTTTCCAGCCCAACCCCCAGCTTTACCTCGCAGCCCGGCCTGGGAGGACACTCAGCGATAATAAGCTAGTGGTTGTACTGAAATTGAGGTGCTGCATACCGTTGTAGAATCCTCCCCACACCCGGGATAACAGAACTCTTCTTTGTGTGTCTGATGGAGTTGGGTAAACATTCTCCAGGCATGTTTCTGGGGGTACAGGTGTTCCCAGGGTGGGAGATGTCGGCTCATTACCTACAATGACCATGGGGAGGCACTCTCTTCTTATTCACTTTCCAGCCAATCTCCCATCTTTCCCTTGCAGCCCGGCCTAGTAATGCACCCAGGGATTACAAACTAAGTGATTCTACCAGAACCCAGAGGCTACTGTCCTTGGAGGATCATCCACACCCTCAGGATTCTGAGTCATGGCTTTGTTTGGGAGATGTGTGGAGACCCACTCCACACAGATGGCTGGGGGCACAGGTTTTACACTGTTAGGAAGAAGTCCGCTAGTTACCTCCACAGTCCATCTCGGGTCACTCGCTCTTACTTGCCTTCCAGCCAAAAGCCAATCTTACCCTCCGAGCCCGGCCTGGGAAAACAATCAAGGAATTTAAGCTAGTGGTCCTATTGGAACCCAGGAGATGCAGAACGTTGTAGGAACCTCCCCACACCCATGATTACAGAACAATTCTTTTTGTGTCTGATGGAGTTGGGTAAACAAACTCCACATATGTTTCAGGGGGCACAGGTGTTCCTAGGCTTGGGAGGTCAGAAAATTACGTCCAATGCCCATGGGGAGGCACTCGCTGCTGTGTGGAATTACAGCCCAACCCACAGCTTTCCCTCACAGCCCGGCCTGGGCAAAAACTCAGGGAAAAGAAGATACTGGTGCTATAAATACCCAGGCGCTGCAGACAGTTGTAGAAAACTCCCCACCCTCAGGATAACAGAACACTTCTTTGTGTGTTTGATGGAGTAGGAAAACACACTACAGGAATGTTTCTGCGGATACAGGTGTTCTGAAGGTTGGAGATGTCGGCTAATTACCTCCACTAGCCAAGGGGTGGAACTCTCTTCTTCTTCGCTTTCCAGCCCAACTCCCAGCTTTCCCTTGCAGTCCGGCCAAGGAAAACTCCCAGGGACGACCAACTAAATGATTCTATCAGAACACAGTTGCTGCTGTCTGTTGGAGGAACCTCCACACACTCAGGATTCCGGAACACGCCTTTGCTTTTGGGGAGGTGTGGACATCCACTCCACACAGATGGCGGGGGGCACAGGTTTTTCCCTGTTAGGGAGAAGTCCGCTAATTACCTCCACAGTCCATCTCGGGGCACTCGATGCTACTTGGCTTTCCAGCCAAACCCCCATCTTTCACTCTCAGCCCGGCCTTGCAAAACACTCAGTGATAATAATCCAGTATTTCTATTGGGACCCAGGTGCTGCAGACCATTGTAGGAACCTCCCCACACCCAGGATAACAGAACACTTCTTTCTGTTTCTGATGGATATGTGCAAACTCCACGCATGGTTCAGGGGGCACAGGTGTTTCTAGGCTGTGGGAGGTTGGAAAAATTACTCCAATGCCAATGGGGAGGCACTCGCAGCTGCTTGGAATTTTAGCCCATCCCCCAGCATTCCCTCGAAGCAAGGCCTGTGAGAACACTCAAGTAAAGAAGCTACTGGTGCTATTTGAACCCAGGCACTGCTGAAAATTTTAGAAACTTCCCCACACTCAGGATAAGGGAACACTTCTTTGTGTGTTAGATGGAGAAGGAAAACACACTCCAGGCATGTTTCTGGGGATACAGGTTTTCCCAGGGTGGGAGATGTTGGATAATTACCTCCACTCCCCATGGGGAGGCACTCTCTTCTTCTTCATATTCCAGCCCAACTCCCAGCTTTCACTTGCAGCTTGCTTAGGAAAACACCCAGTGATGACAAACTAAGTGATTTTATCAGAACCCAGGTATTGCTGTCTGTTGGAGGAACCTCCACACACTCAGGATTCAGAATACGGCACTGCTTGGGGGATTTGTGGAGCCCCACTCCACACAGATGGCTATGGCAAAGGTTTTTCCTTGTTAGAAATAAGTTCTCTGTTTATCTCCACAGTCCATCTCGGGTCAGGCGCTGCTACTTGGATTTCCAGCCCAACCCCCAGCATTCCCTCGCAGCACGTCCTGGGAAAACACTCTGGGAAATTAAGCTAGAATTTCTATTGGAATCAAGGCTGCAGAACGTTGTAGGAATCTCCCCACGCTCAGGATAACAGAACAAATCTTTGTGTGTGTGATGGACTAGGAAAATACACTCCAGGCATGGTTCTGGGGGTACAGGTGTTCCCAGAGTGGGAGATGTCGGCTAATTACCTCCAATGCCCATGGGGTGGCACCCTCTTCTTCTAGTCTTTGCAGCCCAACTCCCATCATTCCCTTGTTGCCGGCCTAGGAAAACACCCAGGGATGCCAAACTAATTGATTCTATCAGAACCCCGGAGCTGCTGTCTGTTGGAGGAACCTCCACATGCTCAGAATTCCGGAACACGGCTTTGCTTCAGGGGAAGTGTGGAGCTCCAATGAACACAGATGGCTGGGGGCACATATTTTTCCCTTTAAGGGAGAAGTCTGCTAATTACCTCCAAAATCCATCTCAGGGCACTCGTGGCTACTTAGCATTCCAGCCCATCCCCCTGCTTTCCCTTGCAGCTCGGCCTGGGAAAACACTCAGTGATAATAAGCTAGTGGTTCTATTGGGACCTAGGCACTGTAGAAGGTTGTAGGAACCTACCCTCATTAAAATAAGAGAACACTTCTTTGTGTGTCTGATGGAGTTGTGTAAACAAACTCCACGCATGTTTCAAGTGTTACTTGTGTTCCTAGTTGTGGGAGGTCGGATAATTACCTCCTATGCCCATGGGAAGGCACTCACTTCTGCATGGAATTCCAGCCCAAGCCCCAGCTTTTCCTAGCAGCCTGGTTTGGGAAATAACTCGGGAAAGGCAGCTACTGGTACTATTAGAACCCAGGTGCTGCTGACAATTGTAGAATCCTACCCACACTCCGGATAACAGAACACTTATTTGTGTGTTTGATGCAGCAAGAAAACACACTCCAGGCATGTTTCTGGGGATACAGGTGTTCCCAGGGTTGGAGATGGCGCTAATTACCTCCACTGGCCAAGGGGTGGAACTCTCTTCTTCTTCGCTTTCCAGCCCAACTCCCAGCTTTCCCTCGCAGCCCGGGTTGGGAAAACACTCAGGGATAATATGCTTTGGTTGTATTGGAACCCAGTAGCTACCTACACTTGTAGGAAATTTTCCACACCTAGGATAACAGAAGAAATATTTGTGTGTCTGATGGAGATGTGTAAACAAACTCCAAGCATGTTTCATACTGTTCAGGTTTTTTAGGATGAGGGAGTTTGGATAATTACCTCCAATGCCCATGGGGAGGCAATCGCTGCTGCTTGGCATTCCAGCTCATCCCCCAGCTTTCCTCACAGCCCAGCATGGGAAAACACTCAGGGAAAAAAGCTACAGTTGGTATTAGAATCCAGGCACTGATAAGAGTTGTAGAAACCTCCCCATGCTCAGGATAACACAACAATTCTTTGTGCGTTTGATGGTGTAGGAAAACACACTCCAGGCATTTTTCGGGGAGTACATGTGTTCCCAGGGTGGGAGATGTAGGCAAATTACCTCCATTGCCCATGGGGATGCATTCTTTTCTTCTTCACTTTATCCAAGCTCCCAGCTTTCCCTTGCAGCCTGGTCTAGGAATGCACCCAGGATTACAAACTATGTGATTATCAGAACCCGTCGCTGCTCTTGGAGGAACCTCCACACAATTAGGATTCGGAAACATGGCTATGCTTGGGGGCAGGTGTGGAGCCATACTCCACACAGATTGCTGGGGGCACAGGATATACCCTGTTAGGGAGAAGTCCGCTAATTACCTCCACAGTCCATCTCGGGTCACTCGCTGCTACATGGCTTTCCAGCGGAAGCGCAGCATTCCCTCGCAGCCCGGCCTGGGAAAGCAATCAGGGATAAGAAGCCACTGGTTCTATTGGAACCCAGGTGCTGCAGACCATTGTAGGAAACTTCCCACACCCAGGATAAGAGAACACTTCGTGTGTCTCATGCAGTTGGGTAAACAGACTCCACACATGTTTCAGGGGGTTAAGGTGTTCCTAGGTAGTGGGAGTTCGGATAATTACCTCCACTGCCCATGGGAGGCACTCTCTGCTGCTTGGCTTACCAGCCCAAACTCCAGCTTCCCTCTCAGCCCCACCTGGGAAAACACTCAGGGGAAACAAGCAACCGGTGTTATTAGAACCCAGGCGCTGTTGAAGACGTAGAAACCTCCCCAAACTCAGGATAACAGAACACATCTTTCTGTGTGTGATGGAGTAGGAAAACACACTCCAGGCATGTTTCTTGGTTACAGCTCTTGGCAGGTTTGGAGATGCCGGGTAACCTCCACTGCCCACGGTGAGGCACTCTCTACTTCTTTGCTTTGCAGACCAACTCCCAGCTTTCCCTTGCAGCCCTGCCTTGGAAAACACCCAGGATGATAAACTAATTAATTCTGTCAGAACCACGGTGCTACTCTCCTTGTAGGAACCTCCACACTCAGGTTTCTGGAATACTGCTCTATGGGGGAATTGTGGAGCGCCCACTCTACACAAATTTTTGAGCAAATGTTTATCCCTTTTAGGGAGAAGTTCGCTGTTTACCTCCACATTCCATCTCGGGGCACTCGCTGCTACTTGGACTTCCAGACCTACTCCCATTTTCCCTAGCATCCCGGCCTGGGAAAACACTCTGGGATAATAACCAAGTAGTTCTATTGGAACCCAGACGCTGCAGACCGTTGTAGGAACCTCCCCACACCCAGGAAACAGAACACTTATTCGTGTGTAGGATGGATTTCGTTTAACATACTACACGCTTGTTTTGTGTGTACAGCTGTATCTAGGCTGTGGTAGGTCAGATAATTAACTCCACTCCCCATGGGGATGCACTTGCTACTTCTTAGCTTTCCAGCCAAACCCCCAGTATTCCCTCAGCCTGGCCTGGGAAATAACTGAGGGAAATGAAGCTACTGGTGCTATTATAATCCAGGCACTCCTGACAATTTACAAACCTCCCCACGCTCATGATAAAAGAACACTTCTTTGTGTGTGTGATGTAGTAGGAAAGCACACTACAGGCATGTTCCTGGGGGTACAGGTGTTCCCATGGTGGGGATGTCAGATAATTACCTCTACTGCCCATGGGGAGGCACTTTATTTTCTTCCACATTTCAGCCCATCTCCCAGCTTTCCCATGCAGCCCGGCATAGGAAAACACCCAGGGATTACAAACTAAGTGATTCTATCAGAATCCAGGCGATGCTGTGTGTTGGAGGAACCTTCACACACTCAGGATTCCAAAAGCCTTTGCTTTTGGGGAGGTGTGGAGCCCCACTACACATAGATGGCTGGTGGCACAGGTTTTTCCCTGTGAGGGAGAAGTCCGCTAATTACCTCCTCAATCCATCTCGGGGCACTCGATGCTACTTGGGTTTCCAGCCCAACCCCCATCTTTCCCTCGCATCCCGCCTGGTAAAAACACTCAGGGATAATAATCTATTAGTTCTATTGGAACCCAGGTGCTGCAGCCTGTTGTGGGATCCTCCCCACACCAGGAAAACAGAACACGTCCTGTGTTTCTGATGGATTTGTGTAAATAACCACCACACATATTTCATGGGGCACAGTGTGTTCCTAGGGCTGTGGAGGTCGAAAAATTACCACTCAAATTTCCCATGGGGAGTGACTCACTGCTGCTACGAATTACAGCCCAACCCACAGCTTTACCTCGCAGCCAGACCTGTGAAAACACTCACGGAAAAGAAAAATACTGGTGCTATTAGAATCCAGGTGCTGCTGATAGTTGCAGAAAACTCCCCACGCTCAGATAACACAACACATCTTTGTGTGTGTGATGGAGGTAGGAAAACAAAATCCAGAAATTTTTCTAGGGTTCAGGTGTTCCCAGGGTGGGAGAGGTTTGCTAATTACCTCCACTGCCCATGGGGAGGCACCCTTTTCTTCTTCGCATTCCAGCCCAACCTCCAGATTTCCCTTGCTGCCAGGCCTAGGGAACACCCAGGGATGACAAACTAAGTGATTCTGTCAGAATCACGGCGCATCTCACTGTTGGAGAAACCTCCACAAACTCAGGATTCTGGAACACGGCTTTGATCGGGGGAGGTTTGGAGCACCACTCCACACAGATGGCTGAGGGCACAGGTTTTTCCCTGTTAGGGAGAAGTCCACTAATTACCTCCACAGTCCATCTCAGGGCACTCGCTGCTACTTGGTATTCCAGCCCAACCCCCAGGTTTGCCTCGCAGCCCGGCCTGGGATAACACTCTTGGAAATGAAGCTACCACTGGTATAAGAATGCAGGCACTGCTGAACAGTTTTAGAAACCTCCCCACTCTCAGGATAACAGAACAATTCTTTGTGTGTGTTATGGAATTGGAAAACACACTCCAGGATTGCTTCTGTGGGTACAGATGTTCCAAGGGTGGGAGATGTTAGCTAATTACCTCCACTGCCCATGGGGAGGCACTCTCTTCTTCTTCGCATTCCAGACCAACCTCCAGATTTCCCTTGCTGCACTTCCTAGGAAAACAACCAGGGACGACAAACTAAGTAATTCTATCAGAACCACGGTGCTGCTATCTGTTGGAGGATCCTCCACACACTCAGGATTCTGGAATACTGCTCTGATTGGGGGATTTTTGGAGCCCACACTACACAGATGGCTCGAGCAAAGGTTTATCCCTATAAGGGGGTAGTTCGCTAATTACCTCCACAATCCAAATCAGGGCACTCGCTGCTACTTGGATTTCCAGCCCAACCCCCATCTTTCCCTCGCATCCCGGCCTGGGAAAACACTCAGGGATAATAAGCTAGTAGTTCTATTGGAATCCAGGGGCTGCAAACCATTGTAGGAAACTCCTCACACAGAGGATAACAGAACAATTCTTTGTGTGTCTAATGGAGTTGTGTAAACAAACTCCACGCATGTATCAGGGGGTAAAGGTTTTCCTAGGTTGTGGGAGGTCGGTTAATGACCTCCACAGCCCATGGGGAGGCACTCTCTGCTGATTGGCTTTCCAGCCCAACCCCCAGCATTCCCTCGCAGCCCAGCTTGGTAAAACACTCAGGGATAATAAGCTAGTGGTTTTATTGTAACCCACACGCTGCAGACAGTTGTAGGAATCTCCCAACACTCAGGATAACAGAACACTTCCTTTTATGTGTAATGTAGTAGGAAAACACACTCCAGGCATGTTTCTGGGAGTACAGGTGTTCCCAGCGTCGGAGGTGACGGCTAATTAACGCCACTGCCCATGGGTAGGCACTCTATTCTTTTCTGCTTACCAGACGACGTCTCAGCTTTCCCTTGCAGCCAGGCATAGCAAAACACCGAGGGATAACAAACTATGTCATTCTATCAGTACCCAGGCGCTGCTCTCTGTTGGAGGGACCTCCGACACTCTGGATTCTTGAACACGGCTCTGATTGTTGGGAGGAGTGGAGCCCTACTCCACACAGATGTCTGGGGGCACAGGTTTTTCCCCGTTAGGGAGAAGTCCGATAATTACCTCCACAGTCCGTCTCGGGACACCCGGTGCTACTTGGATTTCCAGCTTAACCCCCAGCTTTCCCTCACCACCTGGCCTGGGAAAACACTCATGGAAAAGAAGCTACTGGTTCTATTATAACCCAGGTGCTGCTGACAGTTGTAGAAACCTTCCCAAACTCAGAATAAAATAACACATCTTTGTGTTTGTGATGGAGAATCCAAAAACACTCCAGGCATGTTTTTGGGGATACAGGTGTTACAAGGGTGGGAGATGTCAGCTAATTACCTCTACTTCCAATGGGGAGGCACTCTCTTCTTCTTCGCTTTCCAGCCCAACTCTCAGCTTTCCATTGCAGTCTGGCATAGCAAAACACCCACGGATGACAAACATAGTGATTCTATCTGTACACAGGTGCTGCTGTCTGTTGGAGGGACCTCCACACATTCAGGATTCTGGAACACGGCCCTGCTTGGATGGAGGTATGGAGCCCCACTCAACACAGATAGCTGGGTGCACAGGTTTTCCATGTAAGGGAGAAGTCCGATAATTTCCTCCACAGTCCATATCGGGTCACTAGATTCTACTTGGTTTTCGAGCCCTACCCTCAACTTTCCCTCGCCCCCCGGCCTGGGAAAACACTCAGTGAAAATAAGCTTGAAGTTCTATTGGAACCCAGGCGCTGCAGACCTTTGTAGGAACCTCCCCACACCCAGGATAACAGAACATTTCTTTATGTGTCTGATGGATTTGGGTAAACAAACTGCACACATTTTTCAGGGTCTACAGGTGTATCTAGGCTGTGGGGGGTCGGATAATTACCTCCAATGCACATGGGGAGGCACTTGCTGCTGCTTGGCATTCCATCACAACACCCAGCATTTCCTCGCAGCCCGGCCTGGGCAAACACTCAGGGAATTGAAGATACTGGTGCTATTAGAACCCAGGCACTGCTGAAAGTTGTAGAATCCACCCCAACCTCAGGATAACAGAACACTTCTTTGTGCGTGTGATAAACTAGGAAAACACACTCCATGCATGATTCTGGGGGTACAGATATTACCAGGGTGGGGGATGTCAGCTAATAACCTCCACTGCCCATGGGGAGGCACTCTCTTCTTCTTCGCTCTCCAGCCCAACTCCCAGCATTCCCTTGCAGCTCTGCCTAGGAAAACACCAAGAGATGACAAACTAACTGATTCTATCAGAACCCCGGAGCTGCTGTATTTTGGAGGAAACTCCACACTCTCAGGATTCCGGAACACGGCTTTGCTTGGGGAGAAGTGTGGATCCCCACTTCACACAGATTGCTGGGGGCACAGGTTTCTCCCATTAAGGGAGTAGTCCGCTAATTACCTGCAAAATCCATCTCAGGGCACTAGCGGTTACTTACATTTTGAGCCCATCCCCCAGCTTTCCCTCGCAGCTCGGCCTGGGA
This sequence comes from Camelus ferus, assembly GCF_009834535.1. Taxonomy (NCBI): domain Eukaryota; kingdom Metazoa; phylum Chordata; class Mammalia; order Artiodactyla; family Camelidae; genus Camelus; species Camelus ferus. Next base: position 1,016,491 of record NC_045699.1, read on the forward strand.
AAACACTCAGTGATAATAAGTTTGTGGTTCTATTGGAACCCTGGCACTGCAGACCATTGTAGGAACCTCCCCACACCTAGGATAAGAGAACACATACTTGTGTGTCTGATGGAGATGGGTAAAAAACCTCCACGCATGTTTCAGTTGTCACTGGTGTTCCGAGGTTGTGGGAGTTCGTATAATTGCCTCCAATGCCCATGGGGAGGCACTCGCTTCTGCTTGGCATTCCAGCCCAAGCCCCAGCTTTCCCTCACAGCCCGGCCTGGGAAAAAACTCAGGGAAAGGCACTACCAGTTCTATTAGAAACCAGGCGCTGCTGACAAGTGTAGAATCCTCCCAACACTCAGGATAACAGAACACAAATTTTTGTGTTTGATGGAGCAGGAAAACACACTCCAAGAATGTATCTGGGGATACAGGTTTTCCCAGGGTTGGAGATGTTGGCTAATTACCTCCACTTCAAATGGGTAGGCACTCCCTTCTTCTTCACTTTCCAGCCCTACTCCCAGCTTTCCCTTGCACTCCGGCCTAGGAAAACTCCCAGGGATGACAATCTAAGTGATTCTATCAGAACCCGGGCACTGCTGTCTGTTGGAGGAACCTCCACACACTCAGGATTCCTGAACACACCTTTGCTTTTGGGGAGGTGTGGAGCCCCACTGCACACAGATGGCTGGGGGCATGGGTTTTTCCCTGTTAGGGAGAAGTCCATTAATTACCTCCACAGTCCATCAAGGGGCACTCACAGCTACTTGACATTCCAACCCAACACGAAGTTTGTCTTGCAGCCCGGCCTGGGAAAACACCCAGAGAAATGAAGCTACTGCTGCTATAAGAACCCAGGCACTGCTGAAGTTTTAGGAACCTCCCCACACTCAGGATAACAGAAAAATTATTTGTGTGTTTTATGGATTAGAAAACACACTCCAGGCATGTTTCTGTGGGTACAGGTGTTCCAAGGGTGGGAGAAGTCGGCTAATTACCTCCACTTCCAATGGGGAGGCACTCTCTTATTCTTCGCTTTCCAGCCCAACTCCCATCTTTCCATTGCAGCCCGGCATAGGAAAACACCTAGGGATGCCAAACAATGTGATTCTATCAGTACACTGGTACTGCTGTCTGTTGGAGGGACCTCCACACATTCAGGATTCTGGAACACGGCTCTGCGTGGACGGAGGTGTGGAGCCCCACTCCACACAGATAGCTGGGGGCACAGGTTTTCCATGTTAGGGAGAAGTCTGCTAATTACCTCCACTGTCCATCTCGGGGCACTCGATGCTATTTGGCTTTCCAGCCCAACCCCCAGATTTCACTCACTGCCCGGCCTGTTATATCACTCAGGGATAATAATCTTGTAGTCCATATTGAAACCAGCTGCTGCAGACCATTGTAGGAACCTCCCCACACCCAGGATAACAGATCACAACTTTCGGTTTCTGATGGATTTGTGGAAACAAACTCCATGCATGTTTCAGGGGGCACAGGTGTTCCTAGGCTGTGGGAGGTCGGAAAATTACCTTCAATGCCCATGGGGAAGCACTCACAGCTGCTTGGGATTTCAGCTCCGCCCACAGCTTTTTCTCGAAGCCCGGCCTGTGAAAACACTTAGGGAAAAGAAGATTCTGTTTCTATGACAACCCAGGCGCTGCTGACAGTTGTAGAAAACTCCCCACGCTAAGGAAAACAGAACACATTTTTGTGTGTGTTATGGTGTAGGAAAACACACTCCAGGCATGTTTCTGGGTGTACAGGTGTTCCAAGGGTGGAAGATGTCGGCTAATTACCTCCACTGCCCATGGGGAGGCACTCTCTGCTGCTTGGCTTTCCAGCCAAACCCACAGGATTCCCTCACAGCCCGGCTTGGGAAAACACTCAGGGATAATAAGCTAGTGGTTCTTTTGTAACCCACGTGCTGCAGACTGTTGTAGGTATCTCCCAACACTCAGGATAACAGAACACTTCTTTGTGTGAGTGATGGAGTAGGAAAACACACTCCAGGCATGTTTCTGGGGGTACAGGTGTTCCGAGCATGGGAGGTGACTGCTAATTAACTCCACTGCCCATGGGGTGGCACTCTCTTCTTCTTCCCTTTCCAGCCCAACTCCCAGCTTTCCCTTGTTGCCCGGCCTAGGAAAATACCCAGTGATGACAAACTAAGTCATTCTATCAGAACTCCGGCACTGCTATCTGTTGGAGGAACCTCCACACACTCAGGTTTCCAGAACACAGCTTTGCTTGGGGGGAGTTGTGGATCCCCACTCCACACAGATGGCTGGGGTCACAGGTTTTTCCCTGTTAGGGAGAAGTCTGCTAATTACCTCCACAGACCATCTCGGGGCACTCGCTGCTACTTGGCTTTCCAGGCCAATCCCCAGCTTTCACTCGCATTCCGGCCTGGGAAAACACTCAGGGAAAAATACTACTGGTGCTATTAGAACCCAGGCGCTGCTGACAGTTGTGGAAACCTCCACACACTCAGGATAACAGAACACTTCTTTTGTGTGTGATTTACTAGGAAAACACACTCCAGGCATGTTTCTGCTGGTACAGGGGTTCCAAGGGTGGGAGATGTCGACTAATTAACTCCACTGTCCATGGGTAGGCACTCTCTTCTTTTTTGCTTTCCAGCCCACGTCTCAGCTTTTGCTTGCAGCCAGGTGTAGCAAAACACACAGGGATGACAAACTATGTGATTCTGTCAGTACCCAGGCGCTGCTGTCTGTTGGCGGGTCCTCCGAAACTCTGGATTCTTGTACACGGCTCTGCTTTAGGGGACGTGTGGAGCCCCACTCCACACAGATGGCTGGGGGCACAGGTTTTTCAGGTAAGGGAGAAGTCTGCTAATTACGTCCACAGTCCATCTCAGGACACTCGCTGCTACTAGGATTTCCAGCCCAACCCCCAGCCTTCACTCGCAGCCTAGCCTGTGAAAACACTCATGGAAAATAAGCTAGTATTTCTATTGGAACCCAGAAGCTGAAGAGTATTGTAGGAACCTTCCCACACCCAGAATAACAGAACACTTCATTGTGTGTCTGATGGAGTTGGGTAAAGAAACTCCACGCATGTTTCAGGGGGTACAGTGGTTTCCTAGGCTGTGTGAGGTCGGCTAATTACCTCCAATGCCCATGGGGTGGCACTCGCTGTTCCTTGATTTTCCAGGCCAACCCCCATCTTTCCCTTGCATCCCGGCCTGGGAAAACACTCAGGGAAAAGAAGGTACTGGTTCTATTATAACCCAGGCACTGCTGACAGTTGTAGAAACCTCCCCACACTCAGGATACCAGAACACATATTTGTGTGTGTGATGGAGTATGAAAACACAGTCCAGGCATGTTTTGGGGGTACAGGTGATCCCAGGGTGGTAGATGTCGGCTAATAACCTCCACTGCCCATGGGGAGGCACTCACTTCTTTTTCGCTTTCCAGCACAACTTCCAGCTTTTGTTTGCTGCCCGGAATAGGAAAACACCCAGTGATGACAAACTAAGTCATTCTATCAGAACCCAGTCGCTCCTGTCTTTTGGAGGAACCTTCACACATTCAGGATTACAGAACACGGCTTTGTTTTCGGGGATGTGTGGAGCCCCACTCCAAACAGATGTCTGGGGGCACATGTTTTATCCTGTCAGGGAGAAGTCTGCTAATTACCTCCACAGTCCATCTCGGGGCACTGGAAGCTAGTTGGCTTTCCAGCCAAAACCCAAGCTTTCCCTCGGAGCCCGGCTACAGAAAACACTCAGGGAAAAGATGCTACTTCTGCAATTAGAACCCAGGCACTGCTGAAAGTTGTAGAAACCTCCCCACACTCAGTAAAGCGGAACAATTCTTTGTGTGTGTGATGGTGTATGAAAACACACTCTATGAAATTTTCTGGGTGTACAGGTGTTCCCATGGTGGGAGATGTTGGCTAACTACCTCCCCTGCCCATGCGGAGGCACTCTCTTCTTCTTCACTTTTCAGGTCAACTCTCAGCTTTCCGTTGCCTCCGGGCTTAGGAAAACAACCAGGGATGACAAGCTAAGTGATTCTATGCGAACCCAAGCATTGCTCTCTGTTGGAGGAACCTATACACACTCAGGATTCCGGAACATGGCTTTGCTTGTGGGGAGTTCTGAAGCCCCATTCCGCACACATGGCTGGGGGCACAGGCTTTTCCCTTTTACGGAGAAATCCGCTAATAACCTCCACAGTCCATCTCAGGGCACTCGCTGCTACTTGGAGTTCCAGCCCAACCCACAGGTTAACCTAGCATCCCGGCTCATGAAAACACTCAGGGATTATAAGCAAGTGGTTCTTTTGGAACCCAGGTGCTGCAGACTTTGTAGGAACCTCCCCACACCCAGGATAACAGAGCAGTCCTTTGTGTGTCTGAGGCAGTTGTGTAAACAAACTCCACGCATGTTTCAGGATGTACAGGTATTCCTAGGCTGTGGGAGTTCGGATAATTTCCTCCTATGCCCATTGGTAGGCACTCGCTGCTCCTTGGTTTTCCAGCAAATTCCCCAGGATTTCCTCGCAGCCCAGCATGGGAAAACACTCAGGGAATAGGAGCTAATGGAGCAATTAAAACCCAGGCGCTGCTGAAATATGTAGAACCTCCCCACACCCAGGATAACAGAACATTACATTGTGTGTGTGATGGAGTAAAAAAACACACTCCTGGCATGTTTCAGTTGGCACAGGTGTTCCCAGGGTGGGAGATTTCGGCTAACTACCTCCACTGCCGATGGGGAGGCACTCTCTTCTTCTTCACCTTCCAGCCATACTCCCAGCTTTCCCTTGTAGCCTGGCCTAGGAAAACACCCAGTGATGACAAAATATGTGATTCTATGACAACACGTGCTCTGCTGTTTTTTGGAGGAACCCCCACACACTCAGGATTCCGGAACACTTCATTGCTTCGGGGGAGGTGTGGAGCCCCACTACACACAGATGGCTGGGGAAACAGGATTGTCCCTGTTAAGGAGAAGTCCACTAATTACATCCACAGTCACTCTCCGGGCACTTGCTGCTATTTGGAATTAAAGCCCAACCCCCAACTTTCCCTCGGAGCCCAGCCTCGTAAAACACTCAGGGATAATAAGTTAGTGGTTCTATTTAAATCCAGGTGCTGCAGAACATTGTAGGTACCTCCCCACACCCAGGATAACAGAACACTTCTTTGTGTGTCTGATGGAGTGGGGTAAAGTATCTCAAAGCATGTGTCATGGGGTACAGGAGTTCCTAGGATCTGGGGTGTTGGCTAATTAAGTCCAAAGCCCATGGGGATGCACTCACTGCCCGTTGGTTTTCCAGAACAAGCCCCAGTTTTCACTCACAGCCTGGCATGGGAAAACACACAGGGAAAAATGCTAGTGGTGCTATTAGATCCCAGGTCATGCTGAAAGTTGTAGGAACCTCCCAACACTCAGAATAACAGAACAATTCTTTGTGTGTGTGATGGAGTAGGAAAACACACACTAGGCATGATTCTGGGGGTACAGGATTTACAAGGTTCGGAGATGTCAGCTACTTAACTCCACTGCCCATGGGGAGGCAGTCACTTATTCTTTGCCATTCAGCCTAACTTCCAGCTTTCTCTTGCGGCCTGGTGTAGTAAAACACCCAGGGATGACAAACTAAGTGATTCTCTCAGAACCACGGCGCTGCTGTCAGTTGGAGGAAACTCCACACACTCAGGATTACAGAACAAGGTTTGTTGGTGGGGAGGTTTGGAGCCCAACTCCACATAGATGGAAGGGGAACAGGATTTTCCCTGTTAGGGAGAAGTCTGTAAATGACCTCCACAGTCCATCTCGGGGCACTCGCAGCTATTTGGCTTTCCAGCCCAAACTACAATTTCCCTCACAGCCCGGCCTGGGAAAACATTCAGGGAAAAGAACCTATGGTGCTATTAGAACCAAAGCAATGATGAGAGTTGTAAAAACCTCCCCATGTTCAGGATAACAGAAAAAATTTTGTTTGTGTGATGGAGAAGGAAAAAACACTCCAGGCATCTTTCATGGGGTACAGGTGTTCCAATGGTGGGAGAAGTCTGCTAAACACCTCCACTGCTCATGGGGAGGCACTCTCTTCTTCTTCACTTTCCAGCCCAACTCCCAGCTTTCCTTTGCTGCCCACACTAGGAAAACACCAAGGAATGACAAACTAAATGATTCTATGAGAACGGGGGCGCTGCTGTCTGTTGGAGGAACCTCAAATCACTCAGGATTCCGGAACACCACTTTGCTTGGGGGGAGGTGTGGAGGCCCACTACACGCAGATGGCTGGGGGCACAGGTTTTTCTCTTTTAGGGAGAAGTCTGCTAAATACCTCCACAGTCCTTCTCAGGGCACTCGCTGCTAATTGGATTTCCAGCCAAACCCCCAGCTTTCCCTTGGAACCTGGCCTCAGAAAACACTCAGGTATAAGAAGCTAGTGCTTCTATTGGAATCCAGGTGCTGCAGACATTTGTAGGAACCCCACCAGAGCCAGGATAACAGAGCACTTCTTGGTGTGTCTGATGGAGTTGGGTAAACAAACTGCACTGTTGTTTCAAGGGGTACAGTTGTTCCTAGTTTGCTAGAGCTTGGATAATTAACTACACTGCCCATGGGGAGGCACTCTCTTCTTCTTCGCTTTCCAGCCCAACTCCCAGCTTTCCCTTGACTCCGGGCTTAAGAAAACAAACAGGGATGACAAGCTAAGTGATTCTATGTGAACACATGCATTGTTTTCCGTTGGAGGAACTTATACACACTCAGGATTCTGGAACACAGCTTTGCTGGTGGGAGATGTGGAGCCCCATTGCACACACATGGCTGGGGGCACAGGTTTTTCCCTTTTACGGAGAAGTCCACTAATTACCTCCACAGATAATCTCAGGGGACTCGCTGCTACTTGGATTTCCAGCCCAACTCGCAGGTTAATCTAGCAGCCCGGCTTATGAAAGCACTCAGGGATTATAAGCAAGTGGTTGTATTTTAACTCAGGTGCTGCAGATTTTGTAGGAACCTTCCCACACCCAGAATAACAGAGCAGTCCTTTGTGTGTCTGAGGCAGTTGCGTAAACAACTCCACGCATGTTTCAGTATGTACAGGTGTTCCTAGGCTGTGGGAGTTAAGATAATTTCCTCTTATGCCCATTGGTAGGCACTCGCTGCTCCTTGGCTTTCCAGCAAATTCCCCAGGATTCCCTCGCAGCACAGCATGGGAAAACACTCAGGGAATAGGAGCTAATGGAGCTATTAAAACCAAGGTGGCTGAAATATATAGAACCTCCCCACACTCAGGATAACAGAACATTTCATTGTGTGTGTGATGGAGTAAGAAAACACACTCCTGCCATGATTCATTGGGCACAGGTATTCCCAGGGTGGGAGATGTCGGCTAATTACTTCCACTGCTCATTGGGAGGCACTCTCTTCTTCTTCCTCTCTTTCCAACCCAACTCCCAGCTTTCCCTAGCAGCACGGCCTAGGAATACACCCATGGATAACACACTACCTGTTTCTATCCGAACCAAGGGGCCATTCTCTGTTGGAGGAACATATAAATACTCAGGATTCCGGATCAGGGCTTTCCTTGGGGTGAGGTGTGGAGCACCACCCCACACAGATGCCTGGGGAACAGGAATTTCCATGTTACGGAGAAGTCCGCTAATTACCTCCACAGTCCATCTTGGAGCACTCGCTGGTACATGGCTTTCCAGAGCAACCCCAAGCTTTCCCTCGCAGCCCGGCCTGGTAAAACACTCAGGGAAAATAAGCAAGTGGTTCTATTGGAACCCAGGCACTGCAGAAGTTTCTAGGAACCACCCCACACACACGATAACAGAACACTTCCTTTTGTGTGTGAAGGTGTAAGAAAAAACATTCCAGGCATATTTATGGGAGTACAAGGGTTCCCATATTGGAGATGTGGGCTAATTACCTCCACTTCCCATGGGGAGGAATTCTCCTCTTCTTCTCTTACCAGGCCTTGTCCCAGCATTTCCTTCCTTCCCGGCCTAGGAAAAAAACCGGGATGACGAACAAACTGATTCTATCAGAAACAAGGCGCGGCTGTCTGATGGAGCAAACCCCACACACACAGGATTCAGGAACACAGCTTTATTTGGGGGGAGTTCTGGAGCCCCACTCAACATAGATGGCTGGGGGCACAAGATTTTCCCTGTTAGGGAGAAGTCTGCTAATTACCTGCAATGTCCATCTCGGGTCACTCGATGCTACTTGGCTTTCCAGGCTAAACCCATGTTTCCCTCGAAGCCGGGCATGGAAAAACTCACAGGGAAAAGAAGCTACTTGTGCTATTAGAACCCAGGTGCTGCTGACAGTTGTAGAAACCTCCCCACGCTGAGGATAAGAGAACAATACTTTGTGAGTGGGATGGAGTAAGAAAACACAATACGGGTATATTCATGGGGGTACAGGATTTCGCAGGGTGGGAGATGTCTGCTAATACCTCCAATGCCCATGTAGAGGCACTCCCTCTTCACTATCCAGCCTTACTCCCAGCTTTCCCTTGCAGTCCGGCATAGGAAAAAAACCAGGGATGAAAAACTAAGTGATTCTATGAGAAATCAGGTGCTGCTGTCTGTTTTAGGAACCCCCACACACTCAGGATTGCAGAACACGGCTTTGCTTGGGGGGATGTGAGGAGCCGCACTCCACACAGAATGTTGGGGGCACAGGTTTTTCCCTGTTAGGGAGAACTCCGCTGATTAACTCCATAGTCCATCTAGGGGCACTCACTGCTACTTGGCTTTCCAGCCTAAACCCCAGCTTTCCCTCGGAGCCTGGACTCGGAAAACACTCAGGGATAATAAGCTAGTGTTCTTATAAGAAGCCAGGCACTGTGGACCAATGCAGGAACCTCCACACACCCAGGATATCAGAACAAAATTTTGTGTGTCTGATGGAGTTGGGTAAACAAACTCCACGCATGTTTAATGTGGTACAGGTGTTCCTAGGTAGTGGGAGGTCGTAATATTAACTCCACAGCCCATGGGGAGGCACTCGCTGCTTCTTGGCTTTCCAGCCCAAACCCCAGCATTCACTCGCAGCCCGGTCTTGGAAGACACACATGGAAAAATATCTAGGGGTGCCATTAAAACCCAGGCCCTGCTGACAGTTGTAGGAAACTCCCCATACTCAGGATAACATAACACTACTTTGTATGTGTGATGGAGTAGGAAAAAACACAGCAGTCATGTTTCTGGGGGTACAGGTTTTCTAAGAGTGATAGATTTCATCTTATTACCTCCAGTTACCATGGTGTGGCACTCTTCTGCTCCGCTTTCCAGCTCAACTCCCAGCATTCCCTTGCTGCCAGGCTTTGGAAAACACCCAAGGATAAAAAAAGAAGTGATTCTATCAGAACCCCAGCGCTGCTGTCTGTTGGAGAAACCTCCACACACTGAGGATTCCGGAACACGTCTTTGCTTGGGGGAAGGTGTGTATTCCCACTTGAAAAAGATGGCTGGGGTCACTGGTTTTTCCCTGCTTGTGAGTATTCCGCTAATTACGTCCACAGTTCATCTCGGTGCACTCGCTGCTGCTTGGATTTCCAGGCCAAACCCAAGCATTCCCTCGCAGCACATCCAGGGAAAACACTCAGCAAAAGAAGCTAATTGTGGTATTAGAACCCAGGCTCTGCTGACAGTTTTAGTATCCTCCCCACGGTCAGGATAACAGAACACTTCTGTGTGTGTTTTTGATGGTAAGGAAAACATACTCCAGGCATGTTTCATGGGGGAAAGATGTTCCCATGTTGGGAGAAGTCGGCTAAATACCTCCACTGCTCATGGGGAGGTATTTTCTTCTTCTTCACATTCCAGCCCAACTCCCAGCTTTCCTTTGCTGCCCAGACTAGGAAAACACCAAGGAATAACAAAATAAATGATTCTATGAGAACAGGGGCTCTGCTGTCTGTTGGAGGAACCTCCACTCACTCAAGATTCCGGAACACGGCTTTGCTTGGGGGGAGGTGTGGAGGACCACTACATGCAGATGGCTGGGTGCACAGGTTTTTTCTCTTTTAGGGAGAATTCTGCTAAATACCTCCACAGTCCTTCTCGGGGCACTCGAAGGTACTTGGCTTTCCAGCCCAACCCCCAGCTTTCCCTCGAATCCCGGCCTAGGAAAACAATCAGGGATAATAAGCTAGTGCTTCTATTGGAATCCAGGTGCTGCAGACATTTGTAGGAACCTCACCAGAGCCAGGATAACAGAGCACTTCTTGGTGTGTCTGATGGAGATAGGTAAACAAACAGCACTGTTGTTTCAAGGGGTACAGGTGATCCTACGTTGCTAGAGGTCGGATAATTACCTCCACTGCCCATGGGGGGCACTCTCTCTTCTTTGCTTTCCATCACAACTCTCAGCTTTTCGTTGCCTCCGGGCTTAGTAAAACAAACAGGTATGACAGGCTGAGTGATTCTATGTGAACCAATGCGTTGCTCTCCATTGGAGGAACCTATAAACATTCAGGATTCTGGAACACAGATTTGCTTGTGGGAGTTGTGGAGCCCCATTCCACACACATGGCTGGCGGCACATGTTATTCCCTTTTACGGAGAAGTCCGCTAATTACCTCCACACATCATCTCAGGGCAATCGCTGCTACTTGGATTTCCAGCCCAACTCGCAGGTTAACCTAGCAGCCTGGCTTATGAAAGAACTCAGGGATTATAAGCAAGTGGTTCTATTTTAACCCAGGTGCTGCAGAATTTTGTAGGAACCTCCCCACACCCAGTATAACAGAGCAGACTTTTGTGTGTCTGAGGCAGTTGCGTAAACATACTCGACGCATGTTTCAGGATGTATAGGTGTTCCTAGGCTGTGGGAGTTCAGATAATTTCCTCTTATGCCCATTGGTAGGCACTCGCTGCTCCTTGGCTTTCCAGCAAATTCCCCAGGATTCCCTCGCAGCCCAGCATGGGAAAACACTCAGGGATTAAGAGCTAATGGAGCTATTAAAACCAAGGTGGCTGAAATATGTAGAACCTCCCCATACTCAGGATAACAGAACATTTCATTGTGTGTGTGATGGAGTAAGAAAACCCACTCCTGCCATGTTTCATTGGGCACAGGTATTCCCAGGGTGGGAGATGTCGTCTAATTACTACCAATGCCCATTGGGAGGCACTCTCTTCTTCATCTTTTTCAAGCCCAACTCCCAGCTTTCCCTAGCAGCCCGGCCAAGGAAAACACCCATGGATAACAAACTACCAGTCTCTATCCGAACCAAGGCGCCACTCTCTGTTGGAGGAAAATATAAATACTCAGGATTCCGGATCAGGGCTTTGCTTGAGATGATGTGTGGAGCACCACCCCACACAGATGCCTGGGGAACAGGAATTTCCATGTTAAAGAGAAGTCCGCTAATTACCTCCACAGTCCATCTTGGATCACTCGCTGGTACATGGATTTCCAGAGCAACCCCCAGTTTTCCCTCGCAGCACGGCCTGGGAAAACTCTCAGGGAAAATAAGCAAGTGGTTCTATTGGAACCCAGGCACTGCAGAAGTTTCTAGGATCCTCCCAACACCCACGATAACTGAACACTTCTTTTTATGTGTGAAGTTGTAAGAAAACACATTACAGGCATATTTATGGGAGTACAAGTGTTCCCATATTGGAGATGTGGGCTAATTACCTCCACTTCCCATGGGGAGGCACTCTCTTCTTCTTCTCTTACCAGGCCTTGTCCCAGATATCCCTTCCTTCCCGGCCTAGGAAAAAAAACCAGCGATGACAAACTAACTGATCCTATCAGAAAAAAGGCGCGGCTGTCTGATGGAGCAAACCCCACACACACAGGATTCAGGAACACCGCTTTGCTTGGGGGGAGTTCTGGAGCCCCACTCAACATAGATGGCTGGGGGCACAAGATTTTCCCTGTTAGGGAGAAGTCTGCTAATTACCTGCAATATTCATCTCGGGTCACACGATACTACTTGGGTTTCCAGCCAAAACACATGTTACCCTCAAAGCCTGGCGTGGAAAAATTCACAGGGAAAAGAAGCTACTTGTGCTATTAGAACCCAGGTGCTGCTGACAGTTGTAGAAACCTCCCCACGCTGAGGATAACAGAACAATACTTTGAGTTGAATGGATTAGGAAAACACACTTCAGGCATTTTCCTGGGGGTACAGGATTTCGCAGGGTGGGAGATGTCTGCTAATACCTCCAATGCCCATGGAGAGGCACCCTCTCCTTCAATATCCAGCCTTACTCCCAGCTTTCCCATGCAGTCCGGCCTAGGATAAAACCCAGGGATGGAAACTAAGTGATACTATGAGAACCCGGGTGCTGCTGTCTGCTGTCGGAACCTCCACACACTAAGGATTGCAGAACACGGCTTTGCTTGGGGGGATGTGAGGAGCCCCACTCCACACAGATGGCTGGGGGCACAGGTTTTTCCCTGTTAGGGAGAATTCTGCTGATTATCTCCACAGTCAATGTAGGGGCACTCATTGCAAATTGGCTTTCCAGCCCAACACCAAGCATTAACTCGAAGCCCGGTCTTGGAAGACACACAGGAAAAAGTAGCTAGTCGAGCCATTAGAACCCAGGCCCTGCTGAGAGTTGTAGGAAAATCCCCATACACAATATAACATAACACTACTTTGTGTGTGTGATGGAGTAGGAAAATAAACACCATGCATGGTTCTGGGGGTACAGGTGTTCTAAGAGTTGTAGATTTCGTTTTATTACCTCCAATTTCCATGGGGTGGCACTCTTCTGCTTCGTTTTCCAGCTCAATTCCCAGCATTACCTTGCTGCCAGGCTTTGGAAAACACCCAAGGTTAAAAAAATAAGTGATTCTATCAGAACCCCATTGCTGCTGTCTGTTGGGGAAACCTCCACACACTGAGGATTCCGGAACACGGCTTTGCGTGGGGGAAGGTGTGTATTCCCACTTCAAAAAGATGGCTGGGGTCACTGGTTTTACCCTGCTTGGGGGTATTCCGCTAATTACATCCACAGTACATCTCGGTGCACTCGCTGCTGCTTGGATTTCCAGGACAAACCCAAGCACCCCTCGCAGCCCAGCCAGGGAAAACACTCAGCAAAATAAGCTAATAATGCTATTAGGACCCAGGTGCTGCTGACAGTTGTAGAATCCTCCCCACGGTCAGGATAACAGAACACTTCTTTGTGTGTGTGATGGATTAGGAAAACACAATCCAGGCATGTTTTTGGGGTACAGTTGTTCCCATGTTGGGAGATGTTGGCTAAATACCTCCACTGCTCATGGGGAGGCACTCTCTTCTTCTTCACTTTCCAGCCCAACTCCCAGCTTTCCTTTGCTGCCCAGACTAGGAAAACAACAAGGAATGACAAATTAATGATTCTATGAGAATCGGGGCGCTGCTGTTTGTTGGAGGAACCTCCACTCACTCAGGATTCAGGAACAATGCTTTGCTTGGGGGGAGGTGTGGAGGAGCACTACACGCAGATGGCTGGGGGCACAGGTTTTTCTCTTTTAGGGAAAAGTACACTAAATACCTCCACAGTCCTTCTCGGGGCACTCGCTGCTACTTGGCTTTCCAGCCCAACCCCCAGCTTTCCCTTTGATCCCGGCCTTGGAAAACACTCAGTGATAATAAGCTAGTGCTTTTATTGGAATCCAGGTGCTGCAGATATTTGTAGGAACCTCATGAGAGCCAGGATAACAGAGCACTTCTTCGTGAGACTGATGGATTTGGGTAAACAAACTGCACTGTTGTTTCAAGGGGTACAGGTGTTCCTAGGTTGCTAGAGGTCGGATAATTACCTCCACAGCCCATGTGAAGGCACTCTCTTCTTTTTCACTTACCAGGCCTTGTCCCAGTTTTCCCTTCCTTCCCAGCCTAGGAAAAATACCTGGAATGACAAACAAACTGTTTCTATCAAAAACAAGGCGCGGCTGTCTGATGTAGGACACCCCACACAGACAGGATTCACGAACACAGCTTTGCTTGGGGGGAGTTTTGGAGCCCCACTAAACATAGATGGCTGGGGGCACAAGATTTTCCCTGTTAGGGAGAAGTCTGTTAATTACCTGCCATGTACATCTCGTGTCACTCGATGCTACATGGCTTTCCAGCCTAACCCCAAGTTTCCCTCGAAGCCTGGCGTGGAAAAACTCACAGGGAAAAGAAGCTACTTGTACTATTAGAACACAGGTGCTGCTGACAGTTGTAGGAACCTCCCCACGCTGAGGATAACCGAACAATAATTTGTGAGTGTGATGGTGTACAAAAAAACACTACAGGAATGTTCCTGATGGTACAGGATTTCGCAGGGTGGGAAAAGTCTGGTAATACTTCCAATGCCCATGGAGAGGCACTCTCTTCTTCAGTATCCATCCTTACTCCCAGCTTTCCCTTGCAGTCTCGCCTAGGAAAAAACCCAGGGATGTAAAACTAAGTGATTGTATGAGAACCCGGGTGCTGCTGTCTGTTGTAGGAACCTCCACACACTCAGGATTGCAGAACACGGCTTTGCTTGGGAGGAGGTGTGGAGCCCCACTCCACACAGATGGCTGGGGGCACAGGTTTTTCCCTGTTAGGGAGAAATCCGCTGATTAACTTCACAGTCCATCTAGGGGCCCTCATTGCTACTTCGCTTCCAGCCTAAACCCCAGCATTCCCTCGGAACCTGGACTCGGAAAACACTCAGGGATAATAAGCTAGGTTTCTTATAAGAAGCCAGGCACTGTGGACCATTTCAGGAACCTCCACACACCCACGATAACAGAACACTACTTGTGTATCTGATGGAGTTGTGTAAACAAACTCCACGCATGTTTAATATGGTACAGGTTTTCCTAGGTTGTTGGAGGTCGGAATAATATCTCCACAGCCCATGGGGATGCACTCGCTGTTTCTTGGCTCTCCAGCCAACCCCCAGCATTCACTCGCAGCCCGGTCTTTGAAGACACACAGGGAATAGCTACTGGTCCCATTAGAACACAGGCCCTGCTGACATTTGTAGGAAACTCCCCATAATCAGGATAACATAACACTACGTTCTGTGTGTGATGGAGTAAGAAAACACACACCAGGCATGTTTGTGGGGGTACAGGTGTTTTAAGAGTGGTAGATTTCATCTTATTACCGCCAATTTCCAAGGGGTGGCACTCTTCTGCTTCACTTTCCAGCTCAACTCCCAGCATACCCTTGCTGTCAGGCTTTGGAAAACACCCAAGGATAAAAAAGAAGTGATTCTATCAGAACCCCAGCGCTGCTGTCTGTTGGAGAAACCTCCACACACTGAGGATTCCGGAACACGGCTTTGCTTGGGGGAAGGTGTGTATTCCCACTTCAAAAAGATGACTGGGGGCACTGGTTTTTCCCTGCTTGGGAGTATTCTGCTAATTACGTCCACAGTCCATCTTGGTGCACTCCTTACTGCTTGGATATCCAGGCCAAACCCAAGTATACCCTCGCAGCCCAGGCAGGGAAAACACTCAGCAAAAAAGCTAATAGTGCTATTAGAACCCAGGCGCTGCTGACAGTTGTAGAATCCTCCCAACGGTCAGGATAACAGAACACTTCTTTGTGTGTGTGATGGATTAGGAAAACACATTCCAGGCATGTTACATGGGGTACAGGTGTTCCCAAGGTGATAGAAGTCGGCAAATATCTCCACTGCTCATGGGGAGGCACTCTCTTCTTCTTCACTTTCCAGCCCAACTCCCAGCTTTCCTTTGCTGCCCAGACTAGGAAAACACCAAGGGATGACAAACTAAATGATTCTATGAGAACCGGTTTGCTGCTGTCTGTTGGAGGAACTTCTAATCACTCAGGATTCCGGAACACAGCTTTGCTTGGGGGGAGGTGTGGATGCCCACTACACGCAGATGGCTGGGGGCACAGGTTTTTCTCTTTTAGGGAGAAGTCCTCTAAATACCTCCTCAGTCCTTCTCGGGGCACTCGTTGCTACTTGGCTTTCCACCCAAACCCCCAGCTTTCCCTCGGATCCTGGCCTAGGATAACACTCAGGGATTATAAGCTATTGCTTCTATTGGAATCCAGGTGCTGCAGACATTTGTAGGAACCTCATCAGAGCCAGGATAACGGAGCACTTCTTGATGTGTCTGATGCAGTTGGGTAAACAAACTGCAATGTTGTTACAAGGGGTACAGGTGTTCCTAGGTTGCTAGAGGTCGGATAATTACCTCCACTGCCCATGGGGAGGCACTCTCTTCTTCTTCGCTTTGCAGCCCAACTCCCAGCTTTCCGTTGCCTCCGGGCTTAGAAAAAAAAACAGGGATGACAAGCTAATTGATTCTATGAGAACCCATGCGTTGCTATCCGTTGGAGGAAGCAATAGTCACTCAGGATTCTGGAACAAAGCTTTGCTGGTGGGAGATGTGGAGCCCCATTTCACAGACAGGGCTGGGGGCACAGGTTTTTCCTGTTTACGGAGAAGTCCGCTAATTACCTCCACAGACCATCTCAGGTCACTCGCTGATACTTGGATTTCCAGCCCAACTCGCAGGTTATCCTAGCAGCCCGGCTTATGAAAGAACTCAGGGATTATTAGCAAGTGGTTCTATTTTAACCCAGGTGCTGCAGACTTTTGTAGGAAACTCCCCACACCCAGGATAACAGAGCAGTCCTTTGTGTGTCTGAGGCAGTTGCGTAAACAAACTCCACGCTTGCTTCAGAATGTACAGGTGTTCCTAGGCTGTGGGAGTTCAGATCATTTCCTCTTATGCCCATTGGTAGGCACTCGCTGCTCCTCGGCTTTC
Source organism: Camelus ferus (assembly GCF_009834535.1). Lineage (NCBI taxonomy): Eukaryota > Metazoa > Chordata > Mammalia > Artiodactyla > Camelidae > Camelus > Camelus ferus. The sequence continues at coordinate 1,033,217 of NC_045699.1, forward strand.
CAGCAAATTCCCCAGGATTCCCTCGCAGCCCAGCATGGGAAAACACTCAGGGAATAGGAGCTAATGGAGCTATTAAAACCAAGGTGGCTGAAATATGTAGAACCTCCCCACACTCAGGATAACAGAACATTTCATTGTGTGTGTGATGGAGTAAGAAAATACACTCCTGTCATGTTTCATTGGGCACAGGTATTTCCAGGGTGGGAGATGTCGGCTAATTATATCCACTGCCCATTGGGTGGCACTTTCTTCTTCTTCTTCTCTTTCCAGCCCAACTCCCAGCTTTCCCTAGCAGCCCAGCCAAGGAAAATACCCATGGATAACAAACTACCTCTTTCTATCCAAACAAAGGCTCCGCTCTCTTTTGGAAGAACATATAAATACTCAGGATTGAAGATCAGGGCTTTGCTTGGGGTGAGGTGTGGAACAACACCCTACACAGATGCTTGGGGAACAGGAATTTCCTTGTTACTGTGAAGTCCGCTAATTACCTCCACAGTCCATCTTGGAGCACTAGATGTTTCATGGCTTTCCAGAGCAACCCCCATATTTCCCTCGCACCCGGCCTGGGAATACACTCAGGGAATATAAGCAAGTGGTTCTATTGGAACCCAGGCACTGCAGAAGTTTCTAGGATCCTCCCCACACCCACGAAAACTGAACACTTCTTTTTGTGTGTGAAGGTGTAAGAAATACATTCCAGGCATATTTATGGGAGTACAAGTGTTTCCATATTGGAGATGTGGGCTAATTACCTCCATTTCCCATGGGGAGGCACTCTCCTCTTCTTCTCTTACCAGGCCTTGTCCCAGCATTCCCTTCCTTCCCGGCCTAGGAAAAAAACCAGGGATGACAAACAAACTGATTCTATCAGAAACAAAGCGCGGCTGTCTGATGGAGCAAACCACACACACAGGATTCAGGAACACAGCATTGCTTGCGGCGAGTTGTGGAGCCCCCTCAACATAGATGGCTGGGGGCACAAGATTTTCCCTGTTAGGGAGAATTCTGCTAATAAACTGCAAAGTCCATCTCGGGTCACTCGATGCTACTTGGCTTTCCAGCACAAACCCATGTTTCCCTCGAAGCCTGGCGTGGAAAACTCACAGGGAAAAGAAGCTACTTGTGCTATTAGAACCCAGGTGCTGCTGACAGTTGTAGAAACCTCCCCACGCTGAGGATAACAGAACAATACTTTGTGAGTATGATGGAGTAGGAAAACACACTACAGGCATGTTCCTGGGGGTACAGGATTTCGCAGGGTGGGAGATGTCTGCTAATACCTCCAATGCCCATGGAGAGGCACTCTCTTCTTCACTATCCAGTCTTACTCCTAACTTTCCCTTGCAGTCCGGCCTAGGAAACAACCCAGTGATGAAAAACTAAGTGATTCTATGAGAACCCGGGTGCTGCTGTCTGTTGTAGGAACCTCCACACACTCAGGATTGCAGAACACGGCTTTGTTTGGGAGGAGGTGTGGAGCCCCACTCCACACAGATGGCTGGGGGCACAGGTTTTTCCCTGTTAGGAAGAACTCCGCTGATTAACTCCACAGTCCATCTAGGGGCACTCACTGCTACTTGGCTTTCCAGCCTAAACCCCAGCTTTCCCTCGGAGCCTGGACTCGGAAAACACTAAGGGATAATAAGCTAGTGTTCTTATAAGAAGCCAGGCACTGTGGACCTTTGCAGGAATCTCCACACACCCAGGATAACAGAACACTTATTTGTGTGTCTTATGGAGTTGGGTAAAATAACTCCACGCATGTTTAATGTGGTACAGTTGTTCCTAGGTTGTGGGAGGTCGGAATATTACCTCCACAGCCCATGGGGAGGCACTCGCTGCTTCTTGGCTTTCCAGCCCAACCCCCAGCATTCACTCGCAGCCCGGTCTTGGAAGACACACAGGGAAAAGTATCTAGGGGTGCCATTAGAACCCAGGCCCTGCTGATAGGTGTAGGAATCTCCCCATACTCAGGATAACATAACACTACTTTGTGTGTGTGATGAAGTAGGAAAACACAGCAGTCATGTTTCTGGGGGTACAGGTGTTCTAAGAGTGATAGATTTCATCTTATTACCTCCAATTTCCATGGGGTGGCACTCTTCTGCTTCGCTTTCCAGCTCAACTCCCAGCATTCCCTTGCTGCCAGGCTTTGGAAAACACCCAAGGATAAAAAAAGAAGTGATTCTATCAGAACCCCAGCGCTGCTGTCTGTTGGAGAAACCTCCAAACCCTGAGGATACCGGAACACGGCATTGATTGCGGTAAGTTGTGTATTCCCACTTGAAAAAGATGGCTGGGGTCACTGGTTTTCCCTGCTTGGGATTATTCCACTAATTACGTCCACAGTCCATCTCGGTGCACTCGCTGCTGCTGGATTTCCAGGCAAAACCCAAGCATTACCTCGCAGCCCAGCCAGGGAAATCACTCAGCAAAAGAAGCTAATAGTGCTATTAGAACCCAGGCGCTGCTGACAGTTGTAGAATCCTCCCCACGGTCAGGATAACAGAACACTTCTTTGTGAGTGTGATGGATTAAGAAAACACACTCCAGGAATGTTTAATGGGGTACAGGTATTCCCATGGTGGGAGAAGTATGCTAAATACCTGCACTGCTCATGAGGAGGCACTCCCTTCTTCTTCATTTTCCAGCCCAACTCCCAGGTTTCCTTTGCTGCCCAGACTAGTAATACTCCAAGGAATGACAAACTAAATGATTCCATGAGAACCGGGCACTGCTGTCTGTTGGAGGAAGCTCCAATCACTCAGGATTCCGGAACAATGCTTTGCTTGGGGGGAGGTGTGGAGGCCCACTATACAGCAGATGGCTGGGGGCACAGGATTTTCTCTTTTAGGGAGAAGTCCGCTAAATACCTCCACAGTCCTTCTCGGGGCACTCGTTGCTACTTGGCTTTCCAGCCAAACCCCCAGCTTTCCCTCGGATCCCGGCCTAGGAAAACACTCAGGGATTATAAGCTATTGCTTCTATTGGAATCCAGGTGCTGCAGACATTTGTAGGAACCTCACCAGAGCCAGGATAACGGAGCACTTCTTGGTGTGTCTGATGCAGTTGGGTAAACCAACTGCAATGTTGTTTCAAGGGGTACAGGTGTTCCTAGGTTGCTAGAGGTCGGATAATTACCTCCACTGCCCATGGGGAGGCACTCTCTTCTTCTTCGCTTTGCAGCCCAACTCCCAGCTTTCCGTTGCCTCCGGGCTTAGAAAAAAAAACAAGGATGACATGCTAATTGATTCTATGAGAACCCATGCGTTGCTCTCCGTTGGAGGATGCAATAGTCACTCAGGATTCTGGAACAAAGCTTTGCTGGTGGGAGATGTGGAGCCCATTTCACAGACAGGGCTGGGGGCACAGGTTTTTCCTGTTTACGGAGAAGTCCGCTAATTACCTCCACAGACCATCTCAGGTCACTCGCTGATACTTGGATTTCCAGCCCAACTCGCAGGTTATCCTAGCAGCCCGGCTTATGAAAGAACTCAGGGATTATTAGCAAGTGGTTCTATTTTAACCCAGGTGCTGCAGACTTTTGTAGGAAACTCCCCACACCCAGGATAACAGAGCAGTCCTTTGTGTGTCTGAGGCAGTTGCGTAAACAAACTCCACGCTTGCTTCAGAATGTACAGGTGTTCCTAGGCTGTGGGAGTTCAGATCATTTCCTCTTATGCCCATTGGTAGGCACTCGCTGCTCCTCGGCTTTCCAGCAAATTCCCCAGGATTCCCTCGCAGCCCAGCATGGGAAAACACTCAGGGAATAGGAGCTAATGGAGCTATTAAAACCAAGGTGGCTGAAATATGTAGAACCTCCCCACACTCAGGATAACAGAACATTTCATTGTGTGTGTGATGGAGTAAGAAAACACACTCCTGCCATGTTTCATTGGGCACAGGTATTTCCAGGGTGGGAGATGTTGGCTAATTACATCCACTGCCCATTGGGTGGCACTTTCTTCTTCTTCTTCTCTTTCCAGCCCGAACTCCCAGCTTTCCCTAGCAGCCCAGCCAAGGAAAATACCCATGGATAACAAACTACCTGTTTCTATCAGAACAAATGCGCAGCTCTCTTTTGGAAGAGCATATAAATACTCAGGATTGAAGATCAGGGCTTTGCTTGGGGTGAGGTGTGGAGCAACACCCCACACAGATGCTTGGGGAACAGGAATTTCCTTGTTACTGAGAAGTCCGCTAATTACCTCCACAGTCCATATAGGAGCACTAGATGTTTCATGGCTTTCCAGAGCAACCCCCATATTTCCCTCGCACCCGGCCTGGGAATACACTCAGGGAATATAAGCAAGTGGTTCTATTGGAACCCAGGCACTGCAGAAGTTTCTAGGAACCTCCCCACACCCACGAAAACTGAACACTTCTTTTTGTGTGTGAAGGTGTAAGAAAATACATTCCAGGCATATTTATGGGAGTACAAGTGTTTCCATATTGGAGATGTGGGCTAATTACCTCCACTTCCCATGGGGAGGCACTCTCCTCTTCTTCTCTTACCAGGCCTTGTCCCAGCATTCCCTTCCTTCCCGGCCTAGGAAAAAAACCAGGGATGACAAACAAACTGATTCTATCAGAAACAAGGCGCGGCTGTCTGATGGAGCAAACCACACACACAGGATTCAGGAACACAGCATTGCTTGGGGCGAGTTGTGGAGCCCCCTCAACATAGATGGCTGGGGGCACAAGATTTTCCCTGTTAGGGAGAATTCTGCTAATAAACTGCAAAGTCCATCTCGGGTCACTCGATGCTACTTGGCTTTCCAGCCCAAACCCATGTTTCCCTCGAAGCCTGGCGTGGAAAACTCACAGGGAAAAGAAGCTACTTGTGCTATTAGAACCCAGGTGCTGCTGACAGTTGTAGAAACCTCCCCACGCTGAGGATAACAGAACAATACTTTGTGAGTATGATGGAGTAGGAAAACACACTACAGGCATGTTCCTGGGGGTACAGGATTTCGCAGGGTGGGAGATGTCTGCTAATACCTCCAATGCCCATGGAGAGGCACTCTCTTCTTCACTATCCAGTCTTACTCCCAACTTTCCCTTGCAGTCCGGCCTAGGAAACAACCCAGGGATGAAAACTAAGTGATTCTATGAGAACCCGGGTGCTGCTGTCTGTTGTAGGAACCTCCACACACTCAGGATTGCAGAACACGGCTTTGCTTGGGAGGAGGTGTGGAGCCCCACTCCACACAGATGGCTGGGGGCACAGGTTTTTCCCTGTTAGGGAGCATTCCGCTGATTAACTCCACAGTCCATCTAGGGGCACTCACTGCTACTTGGCTTTCCAGCCTAAACCCCAGCTTTCCCTCGGAGCCTGGACTCGGAAAACACTCAGGGATAATAAGCTAGTGTTCTTATAAGAAGCCAGGCACTGTGGACCTTTGCAGGAATCTCCACACACCCAGGATAACAGAACACTTATTTGTGTGTCTTATGGAGTTGGGTAAAATAACTCCACGCATGTTTAATGTGGTACAGGTGTTCCTAGGTTGTGGGAGGTCGGAATATTACCTCCAAAGCCCATGGGGAGGCACTCGCTGCTTCTTGGCTTTCCAGCCCAACCCCCAGCATTCACTCGCAGCCCGGTCTTGGAAGACACACAGGGAAAAGTATCTAGGGGTGCCATTAGAACCCAGGCCCTGCTGATAGGTGTAGGAATCTCCCCATACTCAGGATAACATAACACTACTTTGTGTGTGTGATGGAGTAGGAAAACACAGCAGTCATGTTTCTGGGGGTACAGGTGTTCTAAGAGTGATAGATTTCATCTTATTACCTCCAATTTCCATGGGGTGGCACTCTTCTGCTTCGCTTTCCAGCTCAACTCCCAGCATTCCCTTGCTGCCAGGCTTTGGAAAACACCCAAGGATAAAAAAAGAAGTGATTCTATCAGAACCCCAGCGCTGCTGTCTGTTGGAGAAACCTCCAAACACTGAGGATACCGGAACACGGCATTGATTGCGGTAAGTTGTGTATTCCCACTTGAAAAAGATGGCTGGGGTCACTGGTTTTCCCTGCTTGGGATTATTCCACTAATTACGTCCACAGTCCATCTCGGTGCACTCGCTGCTGCTGGATTTCCAGGCAAAACCCAAGCATTACCTCGCAGCCCAGCCAGGGAAAACACTCAGCAAAAGAAGCTAATAGTGCTATTAGAACCCAGGCGCTGCTGACAGTTGTAGAATCCTCCCCACGGTCAGGATAACAGAACACTTCTTTGTGAGTGTGATGGATTAAGAAAACACACTCCAGGAATGTTTAATGGGGTACAGGTATTCCCATGGTGGGAGAAGTATGCTAAATACCTCCACTGCTCATGGGGAGGCACTCCCTTCTTCTTCATTTTCCAGCCCAACTCCCAGCTTTCCTTTGCTGCCCAGAATAGTAAATACACCAAGGAATGACAAACTAAATGATTCTATGAGAACCGGGCACTGCTGTCTGTTGGAGGAACCTCCAATCACTCAGGATTCCGGAACAATGCTATGCTTGGTGGGAGGTGTGGAGGCCCACTATACGCAGATGGCAGGGGGCACAGGATTTTCTCTTTTAGGGAGAAGTCCGCTAAATACCTCCACAGTCCTTCTCGGGGCACTCGTTGCTACTTGGCTTTCCAGCCAAACCCCCAGCTTTCCCTCGGATCCCGGCCTAGGAAAACACTCAGGGATTATAAGCTATTGCTTCTATTGGAATCCAGGTGCTGCAGACATTTGTAGGAACCTCACCAGAGCCAGGATAACGGAGCACTTCTTGGTGTGTCTGATGCAGTTGGGTAAACAAACTGCAATGTTGTTTCAAGGGGTACAGGTGTTCCTAGGTTGCTAGAGGTCGGATAATTACCTCCACTGCCCATGGGGAGGCACTCTCTTCTTCTTCGCTTTGCAGCCCAACTCCCAGCTTTCCGTTGCCTCCGGGCTTAGAAAAAAAACAGGGATGACAAGCTAATTGATTCTATGAGAACCCATGCGTTGCTCTCCGTTGGAGGAAGCAATAGTCACTCAGGATTCTGGAACAAAGCTTTGCTGGTGGGAGATGTGGAGCCCCATTTCACAGACAGGGCTGGGGGCACAGGTTTTTCCTGTTTACGGAGAAGTCCGCTAATTACCTCCACAGACCATCTCAGGTCACTCGCTGATACTTGGATTTCCAGCCCAACTCGCAGGTTATCCTAGCAGCCCGGCTTATGAAAGAACTCAGGGATTATTAGCAAGTGGTTCTATTTTAACCCAGGTGCTGCAGACTTTTGTAGGAAACTCCCCACACCCAGGATAACAGAGCAGTCCTTTGTGTGTCTGAGGCAGTTGCGTAAACATACTCCACGCTTGCTTCAGAATGTACAGGTGTTCCTAGGCTGTGGGAGTTCAGATCATTTCCTCTTATGCCCATTGGTAGGCACTCGCTGCTCCTTGGCTTTCCAGCAAATTCCCCAGGATTCCCTCGCAGCCCAGCATGGGAAAACACTCAGGGAATAGGAGCTAATGGAGCTATTAAAGCCAAGGTGGCTGAAATATGTAGAACCTCCCCACACTCAGGATAACAGAACATTTCATTGTGTGTGTGATGGAGTAAGAAAACACACTCCTGCCATGTTTCATTGGGCACAGGTATTTCCAGGGTGGGAGATGTCGGCTAATTACATCCACTGCCCATTGGGTGGCACTTTCTTCTTCTTCTTCTCTTTCCAGCCCAACTCCCAGCTTTCCCTAGCAGCCCAGCCAAGGAAAATACCCATGGATAACAAACTACCTGTTTCTATCCGAACAATGGCGCCGCTCTCTTTTGGAAGGACATATAAATAGTCAGGATTGAAGATCAGGGCTTTGCATGGGTTGAGGTGTGGAGCAACACCCCACACAGATGCTTGGGGAACAGGAATTTCCTTGTTACTGAGAAGTCCGCTAATTACCTCCACAGTCAATCTTGGAGCACTAGATGTTTCATGGCTTTCCAGAGCAACCCCCATATTTCCCTCGCACCCGGCCTGGGAATACACTCAGGGAATATAAGCAAGTGGTTCTATTGGAACCCAGGCACTGCAGAAGTTTCTAGGAACCTCCCCACACCCACGAAAACTGAACACTTCTTTTTGTGTGTGAAGGTGTAAGAAAATACATTCCAGGCATATTTATGGGAGTACAAGTGTTTCCATATTGGAGATGTGGGCTAATTACCTCCACTTCCCATGGGGAGGCACTCTCCTCTTCTTCTCTTACCAGGCCTTGTCCCAGCATTCCCTTCCTTCCCGGCCTAGGAATAAAACCAGGGATGACAAACAAATTGATACTATCAGAAAAAAGGCGCGGCTGTCTGATGGAGCAAACCACACACACAGGATTCAGGAACACAGCATTGCTTGCGGCGAGTTGTGGAGCCCCCTCAACATAGATGGCTGGGGGCACAAGATTTTCCCTGTTAGGGAGAATTCTGCTAATAAACTGCAAAGTCCATCTCGGGTCACTCGATGCTACTTGGCTTTCCAGCCCAAACCCATGTTTCCCTCGAAGCCTGGCGTGGAAAACTCACAGGGAAAAGAAGCTACTTGTGCTATTAGAACCCAGGTGCTGCTGACAGTTGTAGAAACCTCCCCACGCTGAGGATAACAGAACAATACTTTGTGAGTATGATGGAGTAGGAAAACACACTACAGGCATGTTCCTGGGGGTACAGGATTTCGCAGGGTGGGAGATGTCTGCTAATACCTCCAATGCCCAATGGAGAGGCACTCTCTTCTTCACTATCCAGTCTTACTCCCAACTTTCCCTTGCAGTCCGGCCTAGGAAACAACCCAGGGATGAAAACTAAGTGATTCTATGAGAACCCGGGTGCTGCTGTCTGTTGTAGGAACCTCCACACACTCAGGATTGCAGAACACGGCTTTGCTTGGGAGGAGGTGTGGAGCCCCACTCCACACAGATGGCTGGGGGCACAGGTTTTTCCCTGTTAGGGAGAACTCCGCTGATTAACTCCACAGTCCATCTAGGGGCACTCACTGCTACTTGGCTTTCCAGCCTAAACCCCAGCTTTCCCTCGGAGCCTGGACTCGGAAAACACTCAGGGATAATAAGCTAGTGTTCTTATAAGAAGCCAGGCACTGTGGACCTTTGCAGGAATCTCCACACACCCAGGATAACAGAACACTTATTTGTGTGTCTTATGGAGTTGGGTAAAATAACTCCACGCATGTTTAATGTGGTACAGGTGTTCCTAGGTTGTGGGAGGTCGGAATATTACCTCCAAAGCCCATGGGGAGGCACTCGCTGCTTCTTGTCTTTCCAGCCCAACCCCCAGCATTCACTCGCAGCCCGGTCTTGGAAGACACACAGGGAAAAGTATCTAGGGGTGCCATTAGAACCCAGGCCCTGCTGATAGGTGTAGGAATCTCCCCATACTCAGGATAACATAACACTACTTTGTGTGTGTGATGGAGTAGGAAAACACAGCAGTCATGTTTCTGGGGGTACAGGTGTTCTAAGAGTGATAGATTTCATCTTATTACCTCCAATTTCCATGGAGTGGCACTCTTCTGCTTCGCTTTCCAGCTCAACTCCCAGCATTCCCTTGCTGCCAGGCTTTGGAAAACACCCAAGGATAAAAAAGAAGTGATTCTATCAGAACCCCAGCGCTGCTGTCTGTTGGAGAAACCTCCAAACACTGAGGATACCGGAACACGGCATTGATTGGGGTAAGTTGTGTATTCCCACTTGAAAAAGATGGCTGGGGTCACTGGTTTTCCCTGCTTAGGGATTATTCCACTAATTACGTCCACAGTCCATCTCGGTGCACTCGCTGCTGCTGGATTTCCAGGCAAAACCCAAGCATTACCTCGCAGCCCAGCCAGGGAAAACACTCAGCAAAAGAAGCTAATAGTGCTATTAGAACCCAGGCGCTGCTGACAGTTGTAGAATCCTCCCCACGGTCAGGATAACAGAACACTTCTTTGTGAGTGTGATGGATTAAGAAAACACACTCCAGGAATGTTTAATGGGGTACAGGTATTCCCATGGTGGGAGAAGTATGCTAAATACCTCCACTGCTCATGGGGAGGCACTCCCTTCTTCTTCATTTTCCAGCCCAACTCCCAGCTTTCCTTTGCTGCCCAGACTAGGAAAACACCAAGGAATGACAAACTAAATGATTCTATGAGAACCGGGGCACTGCTGTCTGTTGGAGGAACCTCCAATCATTCAGGATTCCGGAACAATGCTTTACTTGGGGGGAGGTGTGGAGGCCCACTATACGCAGATGGCTGGGGGCACAGGATTTTCTCTTTTAGGGAGAAGTCCGCTAAATACCTCCACAGTCCTTCTCGGGGCACTCGTTGCTACTTGGCTTTCCAGCCAAACCCCCAGCTTTCCCTCGGATCCCGGCCTAGGAAAACACTCAGGGATTATAAGCTATTGCTTCTATTGGAATCCAGGTGCTGCAGACATTTGTAGGAACCTCACCAGAGCCAGGATAACGGAGCACTTCTTGGTGTGTCTGATGCAGTTGGGTAAACAAACTGCAATGTTGTTTCAAGGGGTACAGGTGTTTCCTAGGTTGCTAGAGGTCGGATAATTACCTCCACTGCCCATGGGGAGGCACTCTCTCTTCTTCACTTTGCAGCCCAACTCCCAGCTTTCCGTTGCCTCCGGGCTTAGAAAAAAAATCAGGGATGACAAGCTAATTGATTCTATGAGAACCCATGCGTTGCTCTCCGTTGGAGGAAGCAATAGTCACTCAGGATTCTGGAACAAAGCTTTGCTGGTGGGAGATGTGGAGCCCCATTTCACAGACAGGGCTGGGGGCACAGGTTTTTCCTGTTTACGGAGAAGTCCGCTAATTACCTCCACAGATCATCTCAGGTCACTCGCTGATACTTGGATTTCCAGCCCAACTCGCAGGTTATCCTAGCAGCCCGGCTTATGAAAGAACTCAGGGATTATTAGCAAGTGGTTCTATTTTAACCCACGTGCTGCAGACTTTTGTAGGAAACTCCCCACACCCAGGATAACAGAGCAGTCCTTTGTGTGTCTGAGGCAGTTGCGTAAACATAACTCCACGCTTGCTTCAGAATGTACAGGTGTTCCTAGGCTGTGGGAGTTACAGATCATTTCCTCTTATGCCCATTGGTAGGCACTCGCTGCTCCTTGGCTTTCCAGCAAATTCCCCAGGATTCCCTCGCAGCCCAGCATGGGAAAACACTCAGGGAATAGGAGCTAATGGAGCTATTAAATCCAAGGTGGCTGAAATATGTAGAACCTCCCCACACTCAGGATAACAGAACATTTCATTGTGTGTGTGATGGAGTAAGAAAACACACTCCTGCCATGTTTCATTGGGCACAGGTATTTCCAGGGTGGGAGATGTCGGCTAATTACATCCACTGCCCATTGGGTGGCACTTTCTTCTTCTTCTTCTCTTTCCAGCCCAACTCCCAGCTTTCCCTAGCAGCCCAGCCAAGGAAAATACCCATGGATAACAAACTACCTGTTTCTATCCGAACAAAGGCGCCGCTCTCTTTTGGAAGAACATATAAATAGTCAGGATTGAAGATCAGGGCTTTGCTTGGGGTGAGGTGTGGAGCAACACCCCACACAGATGCTTGGGGAACAGGAATTTCCTTGTTACTGAGAAGTCCGCTAATTACCTCCACAGTCCATCTTGGAGCACTAGATGTTTCATGGCTTTCCAGAGCAACCCCCATATTTCCCTCGCACCCGGCCTGGGAATACACTCAGGGAATATAAGCAAGTGGTTCTATTGGAACCCAGGCACTGCAGAAGTTTCCTAGGAACCTCCCCACACCCACGAAAACTGAACACTTCTTTTTGTGTGTGAAGGTGTAAGAAAATACATTCCAGGCATATTTATGGGAGTACAAGTGCTTCCATATTGGAGATGTGGGCTAATTACCTCCACTTCCCATGGGGAGGCACTCTCCTCTTCTTCTCTTACCAGGCCTTGTCCCAGCATTCCCTTCCTTCCCGGCCTTGGAAAAAAACCAGGGATGACAAACAAACTGATTCTATCAGAAACAAGGCGCGGCTGTCTGATGGAGCAAACCACACACACAGGATTCAGGAACACAGCATTGCTTGCGGCGAGTTGTGGAGCCCCCTCAACATAGATGGCTGGGGGCACAAGATTTTCCCTGTTAGGGAGAATTCTGCTAATAAACTGCAAAGTCCATCTCGGGTCACTCGATGCTACTTGGCTTTCCAGTCCCAAACCCATGTTTCCCTCGAAGCCTGGCGTGGAAAAACTCACAGGGAAAAGAAGCTACTTGTGCTATTAGAACCCAGGTGCTGCTGACAGTTGTAGAAACCTCCCCACGCTGAGGATAACAGAACAATACTTTGTGAGTATGATGGAGTAGGAAAACACACTACAGGCATGTTCCTGGGGGTACAGGATTTCGCAGGGTGGGAGATGTGTTCTAATACCTCCAATGCCCAAGGAGAGGCACTCTCTTCTTCACTATCCAGTCTTACTCCCAACTTTCCCTTGCAGTCCGGCCTAGGAAACAACCCAGGGATGAAAACTAAGTGATTCTATGAGAACCCGGGTGCTGCTGTCTGTTGTAGGAACCTCCACACACTCAGGATTGCAGAACACGGCTTTGCTTGGGAGGAGGTGTGGAGCCCCACTCCACACAGATGGCTGGGGGCACAGGTTTTTCCCTGTTAGGGAGAACTCCGCTGATTAACTTCACAGTCCATCTAGGGGCACTCACTGCTACTTGGCTTTCCAGCCTAAACCCCAGCTTTCCCTCAGAGCCTGGACTCGGAAAACACTCAGGGATAATAAGCTAGTGTTCTTATAAGAAGCCAGGCACTGTGGACCTTTGCAGGAATCTCCACACACCCAGGATAACAGAACACTTATTTGTGTGTCTTATGGAGTTGGGTAAAATAACTCCACGCATGTTTAATGTGGTACAGGTGTTCCTAGGTGGTGGGAGGTCGGAATATTACCTCCACAGCCCATGGGGTGGAACTCGCTGCTTCTTGTCTTTCCAGCCCAACCCCCAGCATTCACTCGCAGCCCGGTCTTGGAAGACACACAGGGAAAAGTATCTAGGGGTGCCATTAGAACCCAGGCCCTGCTGATAGGTGTAGGAATCTCCCCATACTCAGGATAACATAACACTACTTTGTGTGTGTGATGGAGTAGGAAAACACAGCAGTCATGTTTCTGGGGGTACAGGTGTTCTAAGAGTGATAGATTTCATCTTATTACCTCCAATTTCCATGGGGTGGCACTCTTCTGCTTCGCTTTCCAGCTCAACTCCCAGCATTCCCTTGCTGCCAGGCTTTGGAAAACACCCAAGGATAAAAAAAGAAGTGATTCTATCAGAACCCCAGCGCTGCTGTCTGTTGGAGAAACCTCCAAACACTGAGGATACCGGAACACGGCATTGATTGGGGTAAGTTGTGTATTCCCACTTGAAAAAGATGGCTGGGGTCACTGGTTTTCCCTGCTTGGGATTATTCCACTAATTACGTCCACAGTCCATCTCGGTGCACTCGCTGCTGCTGGATTTCCAGGCAAAACCCAAGCATTACCTCGCAGCCCAGCCAGGGAAAACACTCAGCAAAAGAAGCTAATAGTGCTATTAGAACCCAGGCGCTGCTGACAGTTGTAGAATCCTCCCCACGGTCAGGATAACAGAACACTTCTTTGTGAGTGTGATGGATTAAGAAAACACACTCCAGGAATGTTTAATGGGGTACAGGTATTCCCATGGTGGGAGAAGTATGCTAAATAACTCCACTGCTCATGGGGAGACACTCCCTTCTTCTTCATTTTCCAGCCCAACTCCCAGCTTTCCTTTGCTGCCCAGACTAGGAAAACACCAAGGAATGACAAACTAAATGATTCTATGAGAACCGGGGCACTGCTGTCTGTTGGAGGAACCTCCAATCATTCAGGATTCCGGAACAATGCTTTGCTTGGGGGGAGGTGTGGAGGCCCACTATACGCAGATGGCTGGGGGCACAGGATTTTCTCTTTTAGGGAGAAGTCCGCTAAATACCTCCACAGTCCTTCTCGGGGCACTCGTTGCTACTTGGCTTTCCAGCCAAACCCCCAGCTTTCCCTCGGATCCCGGCCTAGGAAAACACTCAGGGATTATAAGCTGTTGCTTCTATTGGAATCCAGGTGCTGCAGACATTTGTAGGAACCTCACCAGAGCCAGGATAACGGAGCACTTCTTGGTGTGTCTGATGCAGTTGGGTAAACCAACTGCAATGTTGTTTCAAGGTGTACAGGTGTTCCTAGGTTGCTAAAGGTTGGATAATTACCTCCACTGCCCATGGGGAGGCACTCTCTTCTTCTTCACTTTGCAGCCCAACTCCCAGCTTTCCGTTGCCTCCGGGCTTAGAAAAAAATCAGGGATGACAAGCTAATTGATTCTATGAGAACCCATGCGTTGCTCTCCGTTGGAGGAAGCAATAGTCACTCAGGATTCTGGAACAAAGCTTTGCTGGTGGGAGATGTGGAGCCCCATTTCACAGACAGCGCTGGGGGCACAGGTTTTTCCTGTTTACAGAGAAGTCCGCTAATTACCTCCACAGATCATCTCAGGTCACTCGCTGATACTTGGATTTCCAGCCCAACTCGCAGGTTATCCTAGCAGCCCGGCTTATGAAAGAACTCAGGGATTATTAGCAAGTGGTTCTATTTTAACCCACGTGCTGCAGACTTTTGTAGGAAACTCCCCACACCCAGCATAACAGAGCAGTCCTTTGTGTGTCTGAGGCAGTTGCGTAAACAAACTCCACGCTTGTTTCAGAATGTACAGGTGTTCCTAGGCTGTGGGAGTACAGATCATTTCCTCTTATGCCCATTGGTAGGCACTCGCTGCTCCTTGGCTTTCCAGCAACTTCCCCAGGATTCCCTCGCAGCCCAGCATGGGAAAACACTCAGGGAATAGGAGCTAATGGAGCTATTAAAACCAAGGTGGCTGAAATATGTAGAACCTCCCCACACTCAGGATAACAGAACATTTCATTGTGTGTGTGATGGAGTAAGAAAACACACTCCTGCCATGTTTCATTGGGCACAGGTATTTCCAGGGTGGGAGATGTCGGCTAATTACATCCACTGCCCATTGGGTGGCACTTTCTTTTTCTTCTTCTCTTTCCAGCCCAACTCCCAGCTTTCCCTAGCAGCCCAGCCAAGGAAAATACCCATGGATAACAAACTACCTGTTTCTATCCGAACAAAGGCGCCGCTCTCTTTTGGAAGAACATATAAATAGTCAGGATTGAAGATCAGGGCTTTGCTTGGGGTGAGGTGTGGAGCAACACCCCACACAGATGCTTGGGGAACAGGAATTTCCTTGTTACTGAGAAGTCCGCTAATTACCTCCACAGTCAATCTTGGAGCACTAGATGTTTCATGGCTTTCCAGAGCAACCCCCATATTTCCCTCGCACCCGGCCTGGGAATACACTCAGGGAATATAAGCAAGTGGTTCTATTGGAACCCAGGCACTGCAGAAGTTCCTAGGAACCTCCCCACACCCACGAAAACTGAACACTTCTTTTTGTGTGTGAAGGTGTAAGAAAATACATTCCAGGCTTATTTATGGGAGTACAAGTGCTTCCATATTGGAGATGTGGGCTAATTACCTCCACTTCCCATGGGGAGGCACTCTCCTCTTCTTCTCTTACCAGGCCTTGTCCCAGCATTCCCTTCCTTCCCGGCCTTGGAAAAAAACCAGGGATGACAAACAAACTGATTCTATCAGAAACAAGGCGCGGCTGTCTGATGGAGCAAACCACACACACAGGATTCAGGAACACAGCATTGCTTGCGGCGAGTTGTGGAGCCCCCTCAACATAGATGGCTGGGGGCACAAGATTTTCCCTGTTAGGGAGAATTCTGCTAATAAACTGCAAAGTCCATCTCGGGTCACTCGATGCTACTTGGCTTTCCAGTCCAAACCCATGTTTCCCTCGAAGCCTGGCGTGGAAAACTCACAGGGAAAAGAAGCTACTTGTGCTATTAGAACCCAGGTGCTGCTGACAGTTGTAGAAACCTCCCCACGCTGAGGATAACAGAACAATACTTTGTGAGTATGATGGAGTAGGAAAACACACTACAGGCATGTTCCTGGGGGTACAGGATTTCGCAGGGTGGGAGATGTGTTCTAATACCTCCAATGCCCAAGGAGAGGCACTCTCTTCTTCACTATCCAGTCTTACTCCCAACTTTCCCTTGCAGTCCGGCCTAGGAAACAACCCAGGGATGAAAACTAAGTGATTCTATGAGAACCCGGGTGCTGCTGTCTGTTGTAGGAACCTCCACACACTCAGGATTGCAGAACACGGCTTTGCTTGGGAGGAGGTGTGGAGCCCCACTCCACACAGATGGCTGGGGGCACAGGTTTTTCCCTGTTAGGGAGAACTCCGCTGATTAACTTCACAGTCCATCTAGGGGCACTCACTGCTACTTGGCTTTCCAGCCTAAACCCCAGCTTTCCCTCGGAGCCTGGACTCGGAAAACACTCAGGGATAATAAGCTAGTGTTCTTATAAGAAGCCAGGCACTGTGGACCTTTGCAGGAATCTCCACACACCCAGGATAACAGAACACTTATTTGTGTGTCTTATGGAGTTGGGTAAAATAACTCCACGCATGTTTAATGTGGTACAGGTGTTCCTAGGTGGTGGGAGGTCGGAATATTACCTCCACAGCCCATGGGGTGGAACTCGCTGCTTCTTGTCTTTCCAGCCCAACCCCCAGCATTCACTCGCAGCCCGGTCTTGGAAGACACACAGGGAAAAGTATCTAGGGGTGCCATTAGAACCCAGGCCCTGCTGATAGGTGTAGGAATCTCCCCATACTCAGGATAACATAACACTACTTTGTGTGTGTGATGGAGTAGGAAAACACAGCAGTCATGTTTCTGGGGGTACAGGTGTTCTAAGAGTGATAGATTTCATCTTATTACCTCCAATTTCCATGGGGTGGCACTCTTCTGCTTCGCTTTCCAGCTCAACTCCCAGCATTCCCTTGCTGCCAGGCTTTGGAAAACACCCAAGGATAAAAAAAGAAGTGATTCTATCAGAACCCCAGCGCTGCTGTCTGTTGGAGAAACCTCCAAACACTGAGGATACCGGAACACGGCATTGATTGGGGTAAGTTGTGTATTCCCACTTGAAAAAGATGGCTGGGGTCACTGGTTTTCCCTGCTTGGGATTATTCCACTAATTACGTCCACAGTCCATCTCGGTGCACTCGCTGCTGCTGGATTTCCAGGCAAAACCCAAGCATTACCTCGCAGCCCAGCCAGGGAAAACACTCAGCAAAAGAAGCTAATAGTGCTATTAGAACCCAGGCGCTGCTGACAGTTGTAGAATCCTCCCCACGGTCAGGATAACAGAACACTTCTTTGTGAGTGTGATGGATTAAGAAAACACACTCCAGGAATGTTTAATGGGGTACAGGTATTCCCATGGTGGGAGAAGTATGCTAAATAACTCCACTGCTCATGGGGAGACACTCCCTTCTTCTTCATTTTCCAGCCCAACTCCCAGCTTTCCTTTGCTGCCCAGACTAGGAAAACACCAAGGAATGACAAACTAAATGATTCTATGAGAACCGGGGCACTGCTGTCTGTTGGAGGAACCTCCAATCATTCAGGATTCCAGAACAATGCTTTGCTTGGGGGGAGGTGTGGAGGCCCACTATACGCAGATGGCTGGGGGCACAGGATTTTCTCTTTTAGGGAGAAGTCCGCTAAATACCTCCACAGTCCTTCTCGGGGCACTCGTTGCTACTTGGCTTTCCAGCCAAACCCCCAGCTTTCCCTCGGATCCCGGCCTAGGAAAACACTCAGGGATTATAAGCTATTGCTTCTATTGGAATCCAGGTGCTGCAGACATTTGTAGGAACCTCACCAGAGCCAGGATAACGGAGCACTTCTTGGTGTGTCTGATGCAGTTGGGTAAACCAACTGCAATGTTGTTTCAAGGTGTACAGGTGTTCCTAGGTTGCTAAAGGTTGGATAATTACCTCCACTGCCCATGGGGAGGCACTCTCTTCTTCTTCACTTTGCAGCCCAACTCCCAGCTTTCCGTTGCCTCCGGGCTTAGAAAAAAATCAGGGATGACAAGCTAATTGATTCTATGAGAACCCATGCGTTGCTCTCCGTTGGAGGAAGCAATAGTCACTCAGGATTCTGGAACAAAGCTTTGCTGGTGGGAGATGTGGAGCCCCATTTCACAGACAGCGCTGGGGGCACAGGTTTTTCCTGTTTACAGAGAAGTCCGCTAATTACCTCCACAGATCATCTCAGGTCACTCGCTGATACTTGGATTTCCAGCCCAACTCGCAGGTTATCCTAGCAGCCCGGCTTATGAAAGAACTCAGGGATTATTAGCAAGTGGTTCTATTTTAACCCAGGTGCTGCAGACTTTTGTAGGAAACTCCCCACACCCAGGATAACAGAGCAGTCCTTTGTGTGTCTGAGGCAGTTGCGTAAACAAACTCCACGCTTGTTTCAGAATGTACAGGTGTTCCTAGGCTGTGGGAGTACAGATCATTTCCTCTTATGCCCATTGGTAGGCACTCGCTGCTCCTTGGCTTTCCAGCAAATTCCCCAGGATTCCCTCGCAGCCCAGCATGGGAAAACACTCAGGGAATAGGAACTAATGGAGCTATTAAAACCAAGGTGGCTGAAATATGTAGAACCTCCCCACACTCAGGATAACAGAACATTTCATTGTGTGTGTGATGGAGTAAGAAAACACACTCCTGCCATGTTTCATTGGGCACAGGTATTTCCAGGGTGGGAGATGTCGGCTAATTACATCCACTGCCCATTGGGTGGCACTTTCTTTTTCTTCTTCTCTATCCAGCCCAACTCCCAGCTTTCCCTAGCAGCCCAGCCAAGGAAAATACCCATGGATAACAAACTACCTGTTTCTATCCGAACAAAGGCGCCGCTCTCTTTTGGAAGAACATATAAATAGTCAGGATTGAAGATCAGGGCTTTGCTTGGGGTGAGGTGTGGAGCAACACCCCACACAGATGCTTGGGGAACAGGAATTTCCTTGTTACTGAGAAGTCCGCTAATTACCTCCACAGTCAATCTTGGAGCACTAGATGTTTCATGGCTTTCCAGAGCAACCCCCATATTTCCCTCGCACCCGGCCTGGGAATACACTCAGGGAATATAAGCAAGTGGTTCTATTGGAACCCAGGCACTGCAGAAGTTCCTAGGAACCTCCCCACACCCACGAAAACTGAACACTTCTTTTTGTGTGTGAAGGTGTAAGAAAATACATTCCAGGCTTATTTATGGGAGTACAAGTGCTTCCATATTGGAGATGTGGGCTAATTACCTCCACTTCCCATGGGGAGGCACTCTCCTCTTCTTCTCTTACCAGGCCTTGTCCCAGCATTCCCTTCCTTCCCGGCCTTGGAAAAAAACCAGGGATGACAAACAAACTGATTCTATCAGAAACAAGGCGCGGCTGTCTGATGGAGCAAACCACACACACAGGATTCAGGAACACAGCATTGCTTGCGGCGAGTTGTGGAGCCCCCTCAACATAGATGGCTGGGGGCACAAGATTTTCCCTGTTAGGGAGAATTCTGCTAATAAACTGCAAAGTCCATCTCGGGTCACTCGATGCTACTTGGCTTTCCAGCCCAAACCCATGTTTCCCTCGAAGCCTGGCGTGGAAAAACTCACAGGCAAAAGAAGCTACTTGTGCTATTAGAACCCAGGTGCTGCTGACAGTTGTAGAAACCTCCCCACGCTGAGGATAACAGAACAATACTTTGTGAGTATGATGGAGTAGGAAAACACACTACAGGCATGTTCCTGGGGGTACAGGATTTCGCAGGGTGGGAGATGTGTTCTAATACCTCCAATGCCCAAGGAGAGGCACTCTCTTCTTCACTATCCAGTCTTACTCCCAACTTTCCCTTGCAGTCCGGCCTAGGAAACAACCCAGGGATGAAAACTAAGTGATTCTATGAGAACCCGGGTGCTGCTGTCTGTTGTAGGAACCTCCACACACTCAGGATTGCAGAACACGGCTTTGCTTGGGAGGAGGTGTGGAGCCCCACTCCACACAGATGGCTGGGGGCACAGGTTTTTCCCTGTTTGGGAGAACTCCGCTGATTAACTTCACAGTCCATCTAGGGGCACTCACTGCTACTTGGCTTTCCAGCCTAAACCCCAGCTTTCCCTCGGAGCCTGGACTCGGAAAACACTCAGGGATAATAAGCTAGTGTTCTTATAAGAAGCCAGGCACTGTGGACCTTTGCAGGAATCTCCACACACCCAGGATAACAGAACACTTATTTGTGTGTCTTATGGAGTTGGGTAAAATAACTCCACGCATGTTTAATGTGGTACAGGTGTTCCTAGGTGGTGGGAGGTCGGAATATTACCTCCACAGCCCATGGGGTGGAACTCGCTGCTTCTTGTCTTTCCAGCCCAACCCCCAGCATTCACTCG
Organism: Camelus ferus; assembly: GCF_009834535.1. NCBI lineage: Eukaryota > Metazoa > Chordata > Mammalia > Artiodactyla > Camelidae > Camelus > Camelus ferus. The sequence goes on from NC_045699.1 coordinate 1,053,703, forward strand.
CAGCCCGGTCTTGGAAGACACACAGGGAAAAGTATCTAGGGGTGCCATTAGAACCCAGGCCCTGCTGATAGGTGTAGGAATCTCCCCATACTCAGGATAACATAACACTACTTTGTGTGTGTGATGGAGTAGGAAAACACAGCAGTCATGTTTCTGGGGGTACAGGTGTTCTAAGAGTGATAGATTTCATCTTATTACCTCCAATTTCCATGGGGTGGCACTCTTCTGCTTCGCTTTCCAGCTCAACTCCCAGCATTCCCTTGCTGCCAGGCTTTGGAAAACACCCAAGGATAAAAAAAGAAGTGATTCTATCAGAACCCCAGCGCTGCTGTCTGTTGGAGAAACCTCCAAACACTGAGGATACCGGAACACGGCATTGATTGTGGTAAGTTGTGTATTCCCACTTGAAAAAGATGGCTGGGGTCACTGGTTTTCCCTGCTTGGGATTATTCCACTAATTACGTCCACAGTCCATCTCGGTGCACTCGCTGCTGCTGGATTTCCAGGCAAAACCCAAGCATTACCTCGCAGCCCAGCCAGGGAAAACACTCAGCAAAAGAAGCTAATAGTGCTATTAGAACCCAGGCGCTGCTGACAGTTGTAGAATCCTCCCCACGGTCAGGATAACAGAACACTTCTTTGTGAGTGTGATGGATTAAGAAAACACACTCCAGGAATGTTTAATGGGGTACAGGTATTCCCATGGTGGGAGAAGTATGCTAAATAACTCCACTGCTCATGGGGAGACACTCCCTTCTTCTTCATTTTCCAGCCCAACTCCCAGCTTTCCTTTGCTGCCCAGACTAGGAAAACACCAAGGAATGACAAACTAAATGATTCTATGAGAACCGGGGCACTGCTGTCTGTTGGAGGAACCTCCAATCATTCAGGATTCCGGAACAATGCTTTGCTTGGGGGGAGGTGTGGAGGCCCACTATACGCAGATGGCTGGGGGCACAGGATTTTCTCTTTTAGGGAGAAGTCCGCTAAATACCTCCACAGTCCTTCTCGGGGCACTCGTTGCTACTTGGCTTTCCAGCCAAACCCCCAGCTTTCCCTCGGATCCCGGCCTAGGAAAACACTCAGGGATTATAAGCTATTGCTTCTATTGGAATCCAGGTGCTGCAGACATTTGTAGGAACCTCACCAGAGCCAGGATAACGGAGCACTTCTTGGTGTGTCTGATGCAGTTGGGTAAACCAACTGCAATGTTGTTTCAAGGTGTACAGGTGTTCCTAGGTTGCTAAAGGTTGGATAATTACCTCCACTGCCCATGGGGAGGCACTCTCTTCTTCTTCACTTTGCAGCCCAACTCCCAGCTTTCCATTGCCTCCGGGCTTAGAAAAAAATCAGGGATGACAAGCTAATTGATTCTATGAGAACCCATGCGTTGCTCTCCGTTGGAGGAAGCAATAGTCACTCAGGATTCTGGAACAAAGCTTTGCTGGTGGGAGATGTGGAGCCCCATTTCACAGACAATGCTGGGGGCACAGGTTTTTCCTGTTTAAGGAGAAGTCCGCTAATTACCTCCACAGATCATCTCAGGTCACTCGCTGATACTTGGATTTCCAGCCCAACTCGCAGGTTATCCTAGCAGCCCGGCTTATGAAAGAACTCAGGGATTATTAGCAAGTGGTTCTATTTTAACCCACGTGCTGCAGACTTTTGTAGGAAACTCCCCACACCCAGCATAACAGAGCAGTCCTTTGTGTGTCTGAGGCAGTTGCGTAAACAAACTCCACGCTTGTTTCAGAATGTACAGGTGTTCCTAGGCTGTGGGAGTACAGATCATTTCCTCTTATGCCCATTGGTAGGCACTCGCTGCTCCTTGGCTTTCCAGCAACTTCCCCAGGATTCCCTCGCAGCCCAGCATGGGAAAACACTCAGGGAATAGGAGCTAATGGAGCTATTAAAACCAAGGTGGCTGAAATATGTAGAACCTCCCCACACTCAGGATAACAGAACATTTCATTGTGTGTGTGATGGAGTAAGAAAATACACTCCTGTCATGTTTCATTGGGCACAGGTATTTCCAGGGTGGGAGATGTCGGCTAATTATATCCACTGCCCATTGGGTGGCACTTTCTTTTTCTTCTTCTCTTTCCAGCCCAACTCCCAGCTTTCCCTAGCAGCCCAGCCAAGGAAAATACCCATGGATAACAAACTACCTGTTTCTATCCGAACAAAGGCGCCGCTCTCTTTTGGAAGAACATATAAATAGTCAGGATTGAAGATCAGGGCTTTGCTTGGGGTGAGGTGTGGAGCAACACCCCACACAGATGCTTGGGGAACAGGAATTTCCTTGTTACTGAGAAGTCCGCTAATTACCTCCACAGTCCATCTTGGAGCACTAGATGTTTCATGGCTTTCCAGAGCAACCCCCATATTTCCCTCGCACCCGGCCTGGGAATACACTCAGGGAATATATGCAAGTGGTTCTATTGGAACCCAGGCACTGCAGAAGTTCCTAGGAACCTCCCCACACCCACGAAAACTGAACACTTCTTTTTGTGTGTGAAGGTGTAAGAAAATACATTCCAGGCATATTTATGGGAGTACAAGTGCTTCCATATTGGAGATGTGGGCTAATTACCTCCACTTCCCATGGGGAGGCACTCTCCTCTTCTTCTCTTACCAGGCCTTGTCCCAGCATTCCCTTCCTTCCCGGCCTTGGAAAAAAACCAGGGATGACAAACAAACTGATTCTATCAGAAACAAGGCGCGGCTGTCTGATGGAGCAAACCACACACACAGGATTCAGGAACACAGCATTGCTTGCGGCGAGTTGTGGAGCCCCCTCAACATAGATGGCTGGGGGCACAAGATTTTCCCTGTTAGGGAGAATTCTGCTAATAAACTGCAAAGTCCATCTCGGGTCACTCGATGCTACTTGGCTTTCCAGCCCAAACCCATGTTTCCCTCGAAGCCTGGCGTGGAAAACTCACAGGGAAAAGAAGCTACTTGTGCTATTAGAACCCAGGTGCTGCTGACAGTTGTAGAAACCTCCCCACGCTGAGGATAACAGAACAATACTTTGTGAGTATGATGGAGTAGGAAAACACACTACATGTATGTTCCTGTGGGTACAGGATTTCGCAGGGTGGGACATGTCTTCTAATACCTCCAATGCCCAAGGAGAGGCACTCTCTTCTTCACTATCCACTCTTACTCCCAACTTTCCCTTGCAGTCCGGCCTAGGAAAAAACCCATTGATGGAAAATTAAGTGATTCTCTGAGAACCCGGTTCCTGCTGTCTGTTGAAGGAACCTGCACACACTCAGGATTGCAGAACGCGGCTTTGTTTGGGAGGAGGTGTGGAGCCCCACTCCACACAGATGGCTGGGGGCACAGGTTTTTCCCTGTTAGGGAGAACTCCGCTGATAAACTCCACAGTAAATCTAGGGGAACTCATGGCTACTTGGCTTTCCAGCCTAAACCCCAGCTTTCCCTCGGAGCCTGGACTCGGAAAACACTCAGGGATAATAAGCTAGTTTTCTTATAAGAATCCAGGCACTGTGGGCCATTGCAGGAACCTCCACACACCCAGGATAACAGAACACTTCTTTGTGTGTCTGATGGGTTTGGGTAAATAAACTCCACGCATGTTTAATGTGGTACACGTGTTCCGAGGTTGTGGGAGGTCGGAATATTACCTCCAAATCCCATGGGGTGTAACTCTCTTCTTCTTAGCTTTCCAGCCCAACCCCCATCATTCACTCGCAGCCCGGTCTTGGAAGACACACAGGGAGAAGAAGCTAGTGGTGCCATTAGGACCCAGGCCCTGCTGACATTTGTAAGAAACTCCCCATACTCAGGATAACATAACACTACGTTGTGTGTGTGATGGAGTAGGAAAAAACACACCAGGCATGGTTCTGGGGGTACAGGTGTTCTAAGAGTGGTAGATTTCATCTTATTACCTCCAATTTCCATGTGGTGGCACTCTTCTGCTTCGATTTCCAGCTCAACTCCCAGCATACCCTTGCTGCCAGCCTTTGGAAAACACCCAAGGTTAAAAATTAAGTGATTCTATCAGAACCCCAGCGCTGCTGTCAGTTGGAGAAACCTCCACTCACTGAGGATTCCGGGTCACCGCTTTGCTTGGGGGAAGTTGTGTATTCCCACTTGAAAAAGATGACTGGGGGCCCTGGTTTTTCCCTGCTTGGGAGTATTCCGCTAATTACGTCCACATTCCATCTCGGTGCACTCCTTGCTGCTTGGATTTCCAGGCCAAACCCAAGTATTCCCTCGCAGCCCAGCCAGGGAAAACACTCAGCAAATAAGCTAATAGTGCTATTATAACCCAAGCTCTGCTGACAGTTGTAGAATCCTCCTCACGGTCAGGATAACAGAACACTTCTTTGTGTGTGTGATGGATTAGGAAAACACATTCCAGGCATGTTTCATGGGGTACAGGTGTTCCCATGGTGGGAGAATTCAGCTAAATTCCTCCACTGCTCATGGGGAGACACTCCCTTCTTCTTCACATTCCAAACCAACTCCCAGCTTTCCTTTGCTGCCCAGACTTGGAAAACACCAAGGAATGACAAACTAAATTATTCTATGAGAACTGGGGCTCTGGTGTCTGTTGGAGGAACCTCCACTCACTCAGGATTCCGGAACACGGCTTTGCTTGCGGGGAGGTGTGGAGGCCCACTACACGCAGATGGCTGGGGGGACAGGTTTTTCTCTTTTAGAGAGAAGTAAGCTAAATACCTCCACAGTACTTCTCGGGGCACTCGCAGCTACGTGGCTTTCCAGACGAACCGCCAACATTCCCTCAGATACCGGCCTCGGAAAACACTCAGTGATTATAAGCTAGTGCTTCTATTGGAATCCAGGTGCTGCCGAAATTTGTAGGAACCTCACCAGAGCCAGTATAACAGAGCAGTTCTTGGTGTGTCTGATGGAGTTGGGTAAACAAACTGCAAGGTTCTTTCATGTGGTACAGATTTTCCTAGGTTGCTAGAGTTCGGATAATTACCTCCACTGCCCATGGGGAGGCACTCTCTTCTTCTTTGCTTTCCAGCCCAACTCCCAGCTTTCCGTTGCCTCTGGGCTTAGGAAAATAAACAGGGATGACAAGCTAAGTGATTCTACGTGAACCCATGCATTGCTCTCCGTTGGAGGAACCTATACACACTCAGGATTCTGGAACACATCTTTGCTTGTGTTTATTGTGGAGCCCCATTCCACACACATGGCTGGGGGCACAGGTTTTTCCCTTTTACGGAGAAGTCCGCTAATTACCTCCACAGACCATCTCAGGGCACTAGCTGCTACTAGAATTTCCAGCCCAAATCGCAGTTTAACCTAGCAGCCCGGCTTATGAAAGCACTCAGGGATTATAAGCAAGTGGTTCTATTTTAACCCAGGTGCTGCAGACTTTTGTAGGAACCTCCCCACATCCAGGATAACAGAGCAGTCCTTTGTGTGTCTGAGGCAGATGCGTATACAAACTCCACGCATGTTTCAGGATGTACAGGTGTTCCTAGGATGTGGGAGTTTAGATAATTTCCTTTTATGCCCATTGGTATGCACTCGCTGCTCCTTTGCTTTCCAGCAAATTCCCCAGGATTCCCTCGCAGCCCAGCATGGGTAAACACTCAGGGAATAGGAGATAATGGAGCTATTAAAATCAAGGTGGCTGAAATAATTAGAACCTCCCCACACTCAGGATAACAGAACATTTCATTGTGTGTGTGATGGAGTAAGAAAACACACTCCTGCCATGTTTCATTGGGCACAGGTATTCCCAGGGTGGGAGATGTCGGGTAATTACTTCCACTGCCCATTGGGGGGCACTCTCTTCTTCTTCTTCAATTTCCAGCCCAACTCCCAGCTTTCCCTATCAGCCCGGCCTAGGAATACAACCATGGATAACAAACTACCTGTTTGTATCCGAACAAAGGCGCCGCTCTCTGTTGGAGGAACATATAAAAACTCAGGATTCCGGGATCAGGGCTTTGCTTGGGATGAGGTGTGGAGCAACACCCCACACAGAATCCTGGGTAACAGGAATATCCATGTTACGGATAAGTCCGCTAATTAACTCCACAATCCATCTTGGAGCACTCGCTGGTAAATGGCTTTCCAGGGCAACCCCCAGCTTTCCCTCGCAGCCCGGCATGGGATAACCCTCAGGGAAAATAAGCAAGTAGTTTTATTGGAACCCAGGCACTGCAGAAGTTTCTAGGAAACTCCCCACACCCACGAAAACTGAACACTTCTTTTTGTGTGTGAAGTTGTAAGAAAACACATTCCAGGCATATTTATGGGAGTACAAGTGCTCCCATATAGGAGATGTGGGCTAATTACCTACTCTTCCCATGGAGAGGCACTCTCTTCTTGTTTTCTTACCAGGCCTTGTCCCAGCTTTCCCTTCCTTCCCGGCCTAGGAATAAAACAAGAGATGACACACAAACTGATTCTATCAGAAACAAGTCGCGGCAGTCTGATGGAGCAAACCACACACACACAAGATTCAGGAACACAGCTTTGATTGGGGGGAGTTGTGTAGCCCCACTCAACATAGATGGCTGGGGGCACAAGATTTTCCCTGTTAGGGAGAAGTCTTCTAATAACCTGCAATATCCATCTCGGGTCACTCGATGCTACTTGGATTTCCAGCCCAAACCCATGTTTCCCTCGAAGCCTGGCGTGGAAAAACTCACAGGGAAAAGAAGCTACTTGTGCTAATAGAACCCAGGTTCTGCTGACAGTTGTAGAAACCTCCCCACGCTGAGGATAACAGAACAATTCTTTGTGAGTGGGATGGAGTAAGAAAACACACTACAGGCATGTTCCTGGGGGTACAGGATTTCGCAGGGTGGGAGATGTCTGCTAATACCTCCAATGCCCATGGAGAAGCACTCTCTTCTTCACTATTCCGCCTTACTTCCAGCTTTCCCTTGCATTCCGGCCTAGGAAAAAACCCAGGGATGAAAAACTAAGTGATTCTATGAGAACCCGGGTGCTGCTGTCTGTTGTAGGAACCTCCACACACTCAGGATTGCAGAACATGGCTTTGCTTGGGAGGAGGTGTGGAGCCCCACTCCACACAGATGGCTGGGGGCACAGGTTTTTCCCTGTTTGGGAGAACTCCGCTGATTAACTTCACAGTCCATCTAGGGGCACTCACTGCTACTTGGCTTTCCAGGCTAAACCCCAGCTTTCCCTCGGAGCCTGGACTCGGAAAACACTCAGGGAAAAGAAGCTAGTGTTCTTATAAGAATCCAGGCACTGTGGACCATTGCAGGAACCTCCACACACCCAGGATAACAGAACACTTCTTTGTGTGTCTAATGGAGTTGGGTAAAAATCTCCACGCATGTTTAATATGCTACAGGTGTTCCTAGGTTGTGGGAGGTCGGAATATTACCTCCACATCCCATGGGCAAGCACTCGCTACTTCTTGACTTTCCAGCCCATCCCCCAGCATTCACTCGCAGCCCTGTCTTGGAAGACACACAGAGAAAAGAAGCTAGTGGTCCCATTAGAACCCAGGCCCTGCTGACATTTGTAGGAAACTCCCCATACTCATGATAACATAATAATACATTGTGTGTGTGATGGAGTAGGAAAACACCCACCAGGCATGGTTCTGGGGGTACAGGTGTTCTAAGAGTGGTAGATTTCGTCTTATTACCTCCAATTTCCATGTGGTGGCACTTTTCTGCTTCGCTTTCCAGCTCAACTCCCAGCATTCCCTTGCTGCCAGATTTTGGAAAACACCCAAGTTTAAAAAAAGAACTGATTCTATCAGAACCCCAGCGCTGCTGTCTGTTGGAGAAACCTCCATATAATGAGGATTCCGGAACACGGCTTTGCTTGTGGGAAGGTGTGTATTCCCACTTCAAAAAGATGGCTGGGGGCACTGGTTTTTCCCTGCTTGGGAGTATTCCGCTAGTTACGTCCTCAGTCCATCTCGGTGCACTCGCTGCTGCTTGGATTTCCAGGCCAAACCCAAGCATTCCCTCGCATCCCAGCCAGGGAAAACACTCAGCAAAAGAAGCTAATAGTGCTATTAATACCCAGGCGCTGCTGACAGTTGTAGAATCCTCCCCAAGGTCAGGATAACAGAACACTTCTTTGTGTGTGTGATGGATTAGGAAAACACATTCCAGGAATGTTTCATGGGGTACAGGTTTTCCCATGGTTGGAGATGTCGGCTAAATACCTCCACTGCTCATGGGGAGACACTCTCTTCTACTTGGGTTTTCAGCCATGCTCCCATCTTTCCCTAGTAGCCAGGACTTTGAAATCCCTCAGGGATAATAAGCAAGTGGTTCTATGTTTCCCAGGCGCTGCAGACAGTTTTAGGAACCTTCCCTCACTCAGGATAAAAGAACACTTCTTTGTGTGTGTGATGGAGTTTGGTAAACATATCCCACGTAAGTTTCTGGGTTTCTGGTGTCCCCAGATTGGGATCTTTCGGCTAGTTTCCTCCACTGCCCATGGGGAGGAACTCGCTGCAACTCCGATTTCCAGCCCAACCCCCAGCTTTCCCTTGCAGCCCTGCCTAGGATTACACCCATGGATGAAAATCAAAGTGATTCTCTCAGAACCCCGGCGCTGTTGTCTGTTGGAAGAACCTCCCCACACTCAGGATAGCAGAACACTTCTTTGTGTGTGTGAATGAGTTGAGTAAACAAACACCACACATATTTATTGGGGTTCTGGTGTTCCTAGGTTTTGGTAGGTCATATAATTATCTCCACAGCCCATGGGGAGGCACTCGCTGCTGCTTGGCTTTCCAGCCCATCCCCCAGCATTCTCTCGTAGCCCGGTCTGGAAAAACACACAGGGATATTAAGCAAGTGTTTCTATTAAATCCCAGGCACTGCAGACAGTTGTAGGAACCTCCCCACACTGAGGATAACAGAACACTTCTTTGTGTGTGTGATGGAGTTGGTTAAACAAACTCCACGCATGTTTCTGGGGGTACAGGTGTTCCCAGTGTAGGAGATTTCACCTAATTACCTCCAATGCTCTTTAGGAGGCACTCGCTGCTACTCCGGTTTCCAGAACAACCTCCATCATTCCGGCGCAGCCCTTCCTGTTAAAACACTCACGGATAATAAGCTAGTGGTTCTATTGGAACCAAATCATTGCTGTCTGTTGGAGGAACCTCTACACACTCAGGATTCTGGAACACGGCTTTGTATGTGGGGAGGTGTGGAGCCCCACTCCACACAGATGGCTGGGGGCACATGTGTTCCCTTTTATGGTGATATCCGCTAAATACCTCCACAGTCCATCTAGGGGCATTCACTGATACTTGGATTTCCAGCCCAAACCCTGCTTTCCCTCGATGCCCGGCATGGAAAAACACTCAGGGATAATAAGCTAGTGGTTCTATTGGAACCCAGGCGCTGCAGACTGTTGTAGGAATCTGCCCACACTCATGATAAAAGACTAGCCAGGACTTTGTGTGTGATGGAGTTGGGTAAACAATCTTCACACATGTTTCTGAGGGTAGAGGTGTTCCTAGTTTGTGGGAGTTTGAATAATTAACTAAGTAGCCCATGTGGAGGTACTTGCTGCTGCTAGACTTTCCTGAGCAATCCCCAGCTTTTCCTCACAGCCCGGCCTGGGAAAACACTCAGTGAAAATAAGCTAGTGGTGCTATTAGGATCCAGGAGCTGCTGACATTTGTAGGAACCTCCCCACATTCAGGATAACAGAATAATTCTTTGTGTGTGTGATTGAGTTGAGTAAACAAACTCCACGCAAGTTTATGGGGTTACAGGTGTTCTTAGGTTGGGGATGTTGGATAATTAACTTCAATGCCCATGGGGAGGAACTTGCTGCTGCTTGGCTTTCCAGCGCAAGCCCCAGCTTTCCCTTGAAGCCAGGCCTAGGAATACACCCAGGGATGACAAACTAAGTGATTCTATCATAACCCTGGCGCTGCTGTCTGTTGGGGTAACCTCCACACCCTCAGGATTCCGGAACATGGCTTTGTTTACATGGAGGTTTGGAGCCCCATTCCGCACAGATGGCAGGGCACACAGGTTTTCCCAGTTAGGGAGAAGTCCTTTAATTACCTTCACAGTCCATCTCAGGGCACTCACTTCTACTTGCCTTTCCAGCCAAAACCCCAGCTTTCCCTCGCAGCCCGGCCTGGGAAAACACTCAGGGAAAAGAAGCTACTGGTGCTATTAAAACCTAGGTGCTTCTGACAGTTGTAGAAACCTCCCCAAACTCAGGATAACAGAACATATCTTTCTGTGTGTGATGCTGTTGGCTAAACTCATTCCAAGCATATTCCTGGGGGTACAAGTGTTCCCAAGTTGGGGGATGCCGGCTAAATACCTCCATTGTCTATGGGGAGGTGCTCCCTTCTTATTCGCTTTCCAGCCCAACTCCCAGCTTTCCTTTGCAGCAAGTTCTGGGAAAACTATTAGGGATAATAAGATAGTGGCTCTTTTGGACCCCAGGTGCTGCAGACAGTTGTAGGAATCTCCCCACACTCAGGATAACAGAACACTTCTTTTTGTGTGTGATGGAGTTGGGTAAACAAACTCCATGTGTGTTTCTGAGGGTACAGGTTTTCCTAGGTTGTGGGAGTTCGGATAATAACCTAAAGAGCCCATGGGGAGGCACTTGCTGCTGGTAGGCTTTCCTGAGCAATCCCCAGCTTTCCCTCACAGCCCGGCCTGAGAAGACACTCAGTGAAAATAAGCTAGTGGTGCTGTTAGAACCCAGGTGCTGCTGACAGTTGTAGGAACATCCCCAAACTCAGGATAACAGAACACTTCTTTTTGTGTGTGATTGAGTTGAGTAAGCAAACTCCACGCATGTTTATGAGGGTGCAGGTGTTTTTAGGTTGGGGAGGTCGGATAATTACCTTCACTGCCCATGGGGAAGCACTTGCTGCTGCTTGGTTTTCTAGCCTAAGCCCCAGCTTTCCCTTGCAGCCAGGCCAAGTAAAACACCCAGGGATGACAAACTAAGTGATTTTTTCAGAACCACGGTACAGTTGTCTGTTGGAGGGGCCTAAACACACTCACAATTCCAAAACACTGCTTTGTTTGAGGGGAGGTGTGGAGCCCCACTCCACAAAAATGGCTGGGGGCACAGGTGTTCCCTGTTAGGGAGAAGTCCGCTAATTTCCTCCACAGTCAATCTCAGCGCAGTTGCTTCTACTTGAAATTTCCGCCCAACCCCCAGCATTCCCTCACAGCCCGGGCTTGGAAAATACTCAGGGATAATAAGCTTGTGGTTCTATTGGAACCCAGGTGCTGCTGACAGTTGTAGAATCCTCCCCACACTCAGGATAATGGAACACTTTTTTGTGTTTGTGATGGAGTTGAGTTAATAAACTCCACACATATTCCTGGGGGTACAGGTGTTCCCAGGGTGTGTGAGGTCAGATAAATACCTCCAATGCCCATGGGGAGACACTCGCTGCTACTTGGATTTCCTGTCATGCTCGAAGAATTCCCTCACACCCAGGCCTGGGAAATCACACAGGGATAAAAAGCAAGTGGTTCTATTTGAACCCAGGCTCTGCTGATATTTGTAATAACCTCCCCACACACAGGATAACAGAACACTTCTTTGTGTGTGTGATGGAGTAGGGCAAACAAACTCCAGGCATGTTTCTGGGGGTACAGGTGTTCCCAGGGTGGGTGATGTCAGCTATTTACCTCTACTGCCCATGGGGAGGTACTCGCTGCTACTCAGATTTCCAGCCCTACCCCCAACAATCCCTCACTGTCCATCCTGTGGAAACACTCAGGGATAAAAAGCTAGTTGTTCTATGGGAACCCAGGTGCTGCAGAAAGTTGTAGGAACCTCCCCACACTCAGGATAACAGAGCACATCTTTGTGTGTGTGATGGAGTTGGTAAACAAATTCCACGCATGTTTCTGGGGATACAGGTGTACCCCGTTTGGGAGATATTGGCTAATTACTTCCACTGCCCATGGGGAGGCACTTGATTCTACTTCATTTTCCAGCCCTACCCCCAGCATTCCCTAGCAGCCAGGCTTAGGAATACACACATGGATGAAAATCCTAGTGATTCTATCAGAACCGCAACACTGCTGTCTGTTGGAAGTACCTCCACACACTAAGGAATACGGAACACGCCTTGGATTGGGGGGAGGTCTGGATCCCCAATCCACACAGATTGCTGGGGGCACAGGTGTTCCCTGTTATGGAGAATTCTGCTAAATGCCTCAACAGTCCATCTAGGGGCACTCACTGCTGCTTGGATTTCCAGCCCAACCCCCAGCTTTCCCCTGGAGCACGGCTGGGAAAAACACTCAGGGAAAATATGCTAGTGTTTCTATTAGAAACCAGGTGCTGAAGACATTTTTAGGAACATCCCCACACTCAGGATAACAGAACTTTTCTTTATGTGTGTGATGCAGGTTGTAGAAACACTCCATGCATGTTTCTGTGGGTACAGGTGTTCCTAGGTTGGGGGATGCAATTTAATTACCTCCACTGCCCATGGGAAGGCAGTCACTGCTGCTTCGCTTTTGAGCCAAACCCCCAGCTTTCCCTTGAAGCCCAGCTTGGTAAAACACTCAGGGAAAATAAGCTAGTGTTTCTATTGGAACCAATGTGCTGCAGACAGTTGTACGAACATCCCCACACCCAGGATAACAGAACACTTCATTTTGTGTGTGATGGAGTTTTGTAAAACACTACATACATGTTTCTGTGGGTACAGGTTTTCCCAGTTTGGTGGATGTTGGCTAAATACCTCCACTGCCCATGGGGATAAACTTGCTGCTACTTCACTTTCCAGCCCAACCCCTAGCTTTCCCATGCAGCCCGGCCTAAGATAACACCCAGGGATGACAAACTAAGTGATTCTATCAGAACCCCGGTGCTGCTGTCTGTTGGAGGTACCTCCACACACTCAGGATAACAGAACAATTCCTTGTGTGTGTGATTGATTTTGGTAAACACACTCCACCCATGTTTCTGAGGGTATAGGTGTTCCCAGGGTGGGGTTTGCCAGCTAATTACCTCCAATGCCCATGGGGAAGCACTCAATGCTACTTCGTTTTCCAGGCCAACCCCCAGCTTTCACTTGTAGCCCAGCCTAGTGTAACACCAAGGGATGAAATACTAAGTGATTCTGTCAGAACCACGGTGCTGCTGTCTGTTGGAGCAACCTCCACACACTAAGGATTCCGGAACATGGCTTTGCTTGGGAAGAGGTGTGGAGTCCCAATCCACACAGATGGCTGGGGCACAGGTGTTCCCTGTTACAGAGAATTCCGCTAATTTCCTCCAAATTCCATCACGGGGCACTCGCTGCTACTTGGATTTCCACCCCAACCCCCAGCTTTCCCTCGCAGCCCGGCATGGGAAATCACTATGGGAAAATAAGCTACTGTTTCTATTAGAACACAGGCACTGCTGAGAGTTGTAGGAACCTCCCAACTCTCAGGATAGCAGAACTCTTCTTTGTGTGTGCGATGGAGTTGGGTAAACACACTCCATGCATGTTTCTGGGGGTACAGGTGTTCCCAGGTTGGGGGATGATGGCTAATTACCTCCACTGCCCATGGGGAGGCACTCTCTGCTACTTCGATTTCCAGCCCAACCCTCAGGTTTCTCTCGTAGCCAGGCCTGGGAAAACACTCAGGGAAAAAAAGGTTGTGTTTCTATTAGATCCCAGGTGCTGCTTAGTTGTAGGAATATCCCCACCCTCAGGAAAGCAAAACACTTCTTTGTGTATGTGATGGAGTTGGGTAAATACACTAAATGTATGTTTCTGGAGGTACAGATGTTTCCAGGTTGGGGGATTTCGGCTAATTACCTCCACTGCCCATGGGGAGTCGCTCGCTTTTACTTCGCATTCCAGCCCAACCGCCAGCTTTCCCTTGCAGCCAGGTGTGGCAAAGTACTCAGGGAAAATAAGCTAGTGGTTCTATTGGAACCCAATCGCTGCATTCAATGTAGGATCCTCCCCACACTCAGGATAACAGAACACATCCTTGTGTGTGTGATGGAGTTGCATAAACACACTCCACACCTGTTTCTTGGGTTACTGGTGTTCCTTGGTTGGGGAATGCCATCTAATTAACTCCACTGCCCATGGGGAGGCACTCGCTGCTACGTGGCTTTCCAGCCCAACTACCAGCTTACCCTTGAAGCCTGGCCTAAGTGTATACACAGGGATGTAAACCTAAGTGAATCTATCAGAACCCCGGTGCTGCTGTATGTTGCAGGATCCTCCCAACCCTCAGGATTCCGTGCATGTAGCGTGTTCAAAATACGGAATGTCACGGTGAAGCAAGAAATGTAAATTACATGTCTATTGTGTAGAACTCTGTCCAAGAGGATTTTTCAGTGAAAACTGCCTGATTTTCCAATCTGGTGTTTTAAAAACCTGCGAACTGAGAATAAATATTTCTAGGTGTAAATATGCCTTTTTGGTGGATGAAAGTTCGCTAATCCACATGCTCACAACTCAGTAAATAATGTTTCTCGAATCCGTGATCCATGTAACATGTTCGGAACACGGAATGTCACGGTGAGGGAAAATATGTAAATTCCATGTCTATTGGGTAGAACTCGCTCCAAGAGGATTTTTCTGTGAAAATTCTTTCATTTTTGAAACTGGTGTTAGGAAAAATCTGAGAATTCAGTGTAAACATTTTTAGGTTTAAATATGCCTTGTATGATGGATGAAAGTTCTCTAATCCACGTGCTCACAAATCAGAAATTAATGTTTGTCAAATTCATGATGCATGTAGAGTGTTCAGAGGACGGAATTTCAAGGTGAGGTAAACTATGTAAATTCCATGTCTACTGGGTAGAAATTGCTCAAAGAGTATTTTTCTGCACAATTTGCCTCATTTTCAATACTGGCGTTCGGAAAAAGATGTGAAATCAGAGTTAATGATTCTAGGTGTAAATATGCCTCGTATGGTGGATGAAAGTTCGCTAATCCACATGCTCACAACTCAGTAAATAATGTTTCTCGAATCCGTGATCCATGTAACATGTTTGGAACACGGAATGTCACGGTGAGGGAAACTATGTGAATTCCATGTCTATTGGGTAGAACTCGCTCCAAGAGGATTTTTCTGTGAAAATTCTTTCATTTTTGAAACTGGTGTTAGGAAAAATCTGAGAATTCAGTGTAAACATTTTTAGGTTTAAATATGCCTTGTATGATGGATGAAAGTTCTCTAATCCACGTGCTCACAAATCAGAAATTAATGTTTGTCAAATTCATGATGCATGTAGAGTGTTCAGAGGACGGAATTTCAAGGTGAGGTAAACTATGTAAATTCCATGTCTACTGGGTAGAAATTGCTCAAAGAGTATTTTTCTGCACAATTTGCCTCATTTTCAATACTGGCGTTCGGAAAAAGATGTGAAATCAGAGTTAATGATTCTAGGTGTAAATATGCCTCGTATGGTGGATGAAAGTTCGCTAATCCACATGCTCACAACTCAGTAAATAATGTTTCTCGAATCCGTGATCCATGTAACATGTTTGGAACACGGAATGTCACGGTGAGGGAAACTATGTGAATTCCATGTCTATTGGGTAGAACTCGCTCCAAGAGGATTTTTCTGTGAAAATTCTTTTCATTTTTGAAACTGGTGTTAGGAAAAATCTGAGAATTCAGTGTAAACATTTTTAGGTTTAAATATACCTTGTATGATGGATGAAAGTTCTCTAATCCACGTGCTCACAAATCAGAAATTAATGTTTGTCAAATTCATGATGCATGTAGAGTGTTCAGAGGACGGAATTTCAAGGTGAGGTAAACTATGTAAATTCCATGTCTACTGGGTAGAAATTGCTCAAAGAGTATTTTTCTGCACAATTTGCCTCATTTTCAATACTGGCGTTCGGAAAAAGATGCGAAATCAGAGTTAATGATTCTAGGTGTAAATATGCCTCGTATGGTGGATGAAAGTTCGCTAATCCACATGCTCACAACTCAGTAAATAATGTTTCTCGAATCCGTGATCCATGTAACATGTTTGGAACACGGAATGTCACGGTGAGGGAAACTATGTGAATTCCATGTCTATTGGGTAGAACTCGCTCCAAGAGGATTTTTCTGTGAAAATTCTTTCATTTTTGAAACTGGTGTTAGGAAAATCTGAGAATTCAGTGTAAACATTTTTAGGTTTAAATATACCTTGTATGATGGATGAAAGTTCTCTAATCCACGTGCTCACAAATCAGAAATTAATGTTTGTCAAATTCATGATGCATGTAGAGTGTTCAGAGGACGGAATTTCAAGGTGAGGTAAACTATGTAAATTCCATGTCTACTGGGTAGAAATTGCTCAAAGAGTATTTTTCTGCACAATTTGCCTCATTTTCAATACTGGGGTTCGGAAAAAGATGCGAAATCAGAGTTAATGATTCTAGGTGTAAATATGCCTCGTATGGTGGATGAAAAATCGGTAATCACATGCTCACAAATCAGTAATGAATGTTTGTCGAATCCGTTATGCATGTAGCGTGTTGGGAACATGGAATGTCACCATGAAAGAAGCTATGTTAAATACATGTCTATCTGTTAGAACTCGCTCCAAGAGGATTTTTCTGTGAAAACTGCCTGATTTCTGAAACTGGCATTAGAAAAAATCTGCAATATCAGAGTAAATTCTGTAGGTGTAAATATTTCTTGTATGGTGGATAAAATTTCCGTAATCACATGCTCACTTCTGAGAAATGATGTTTTTCGAGTCCGTGATCCATGTAGCATGTTCGGAACACGGAATGTCATGGTGAGTGAAAGTATGTAAATTACATATCTAGTGTTTACAACTCGCTCAAAGATAATTTATCTGCATAATCTACCTCATTTTCAAAACAGGTGTTAGGAAAAACTGCGAAATCAGGGTTAATGTTTCTATATGTATATATGCCCTGTATGGTGATGAAATTTCTGTAATCCACATGCCCAAAACTCAATAATGAATGTTTGTGGAGTCCATGATGCATGTAGGGTGTTTGGAACATGGAATAACATGGTGAGGAATGTATGTAAATTACATGTGTATTGGGTAGATCTCGCCATTAGTGGATTTTCCCATAAATCTGCCTCATTTTCTATTCTGGCGTTAGGAAAAAGCTGCTAAATCAGAGTAAATGTTTCTAGGTGTAAATATGTCTTTTATGGTAATAAAAGTTCGGTAATACACATGTTCACAACTCAGTAATTTATATTTGTCGAATTTTTGATGCATGTATCATGTTTGGAACAAGGAATGTCAAGGTTCTTGAAACTATGTAAATTACATGTCTATTGGATTGAACTCACTCCAAGAGTATTTTTCTGTAAAAAAATGCCTGATTATTGAAAATGGTGTTATGAAAAATCTGCGAACTCAGAGTAAAAGTTTCTCAGTGTATAATGACCTGTGTGGCGATGAAAGTTCATTAATCAACATGTACACAATTCAGTAATGAATATTTGTCGAATCCATGATGCATGTAGCGTGTTCATAACACAGAATGTCACGGTGAGGGAAACTATGTAAATTACAAGTCTAGTGGGTAGAACTCGCTACAAGAGGATTTTTCTGCAAAATCAGCCTCATTTTCAAAACTTGCATAAGGAAAAAGCTGCAAACCAAGGGTAAATGTTTCAAGGTGTAAATATGCCTTTTATGGTGATGAAAGTTCGGTAATCTACATGTCCACAACTCAGTAATAATATTTGTTGACTCCGTGATGCATGTAGCATGTTCGGAACACGGAATGTCACGGTGATTGAAACTATGAAAATAAGAAGTCTAGTGGGTAAAAATCGCTCCAAGACGATTTTTCTGTGCAATATGCCTCATTTTCTAAAGTGGTGTAAGGAAAAACTTCAAAATCAGAGTAAATGTTTCTTGGTGAAGGTATGCCTTGTATGGTGGATGAAATTTGGGTAAACACATATTCACAACTCAGTAATGAATGTTTGTCAAATCCATGATGCATGCAGTGTGCTCTGAACACAGAATGTCACGGTGTGGGAAACTATGTAAGTTACATGTCTAGTGGGTAGAACTCGCTCAAAGAGGATTTCTCTGAAAAATCTGCCTCATTCTCGAAACTGGTGTTAGGAAAATCTGCGAAATCATGGTAAATGTTTCCATGTGTATATATGCCCAGTATGGTGATGAAATTTCAGTAATCCACATGCTAACAACTCAGTAATAAATGTTTGTGAAATCCATGATGCATGTAGGGTGTTTGGAACATTTAATACCATGGTGAGGAAAGTATGTAAATTACATGTCTATTGGGTAGAACCCACTCCAAGAGGATTTTTTCAGTGAAAACTGCCTGATTTTTGAATCTAGCATTATGAAAGACCATCGAACTGAGAATAAATGTTTCTGGGTGTAAATATGCCTTGTTTGGTGGATGAAAGACCATTAATCCAAATGATCATAACTCAGTAATGAATGTTTGTCGAATCCGATATGCATGTAGTGTGTTCGGAACACGGAATATCACGTTGAGGAAAACTATGTGAATTAAATGTCTATTTTGTAGTACATGCACAAAGATAATTCTTCTACACATTCTGCCTCATTTTCAAAACTGCAGTTAGGAAAAACCTGCGAAATCAGATTAAATGTATCTAGGTGTAAATACACCTAGTAAGGTGATTGAAAGATCATTAAACCACATGCTCACAACTCAGTAATGAATGTTTGTCTAATTCGAAATGCATGTAGTGTGTTTGGAACACAGAATATCACGGTGAAGGAACCCATGTACATTACATATCTGTTTGGTAGAACTCGCTTCAAGAGGATCTTTCTGTGCATTTTGCCTCATTTTGGAAACTGGAATTAGGAAAAAAGATGAGAAATCAGAGTAAATGATTCTAGGTGTATATATGCCTTGTATGGCAGATGAAAGATCGTTAATTCACATGCTCATAACTCAGTAATGAATGTTTGTCGTATCCATGATGCATGTAGCATGTTCAGAGCATGGAATGTCATGGTGAGGGAAAGTATGTACATTGTATGTCTATTGGGTAGAACTCGATCCTAGAAAGTTTTTTGTACATTTTGCCTCATTTTCTAAACTGGCCTTAGGAAAAAGCTGCAAAATCAGAGTAAATGTTCCTAGGTGTAAATATGTTTGCATGGTGCATGAAAGATCATTAAAACACATACTCATAACTCAGGAATTTATGTTTGTCAAATATGTGATGCATGCAGTGTGTTCGGAGAATGGAATACCACGCTGAGGAAAACTATGTAAATTACATGTCTATTTTGAAGAACTTGCACCAAGATGATTTTTCTGTATATTCTGCCTCATTTTCGAAACTGCCCTTAGGGAAAATCTGCAAAATCAAAGCAAATGATTCTAGGTGTAAATATACCTTGTATTGTGGATGAAAGTTCAGTAATCCACATACTCACAACTCAGTAATTAATGTTTGTCGAATCCGTGATGCATGTAGCTTGTGAGGAACACGAATAATCAGGGTTAGGGAAGCTATGTAAATTATTTCTCTATTGGGTAGAACTCACTCCAAGACGATTTTTAATGCATTCTGTCTCATTTTTGAAACTTGCCTTAGGAAAAAGCTGCGAAATAATTATAAATGTTTCTAAGTTAAATATGCCTTGTATAGTGGCTGAAAGTTTGGTAATCTACATGCTCATAACTAAATTATGAATGTTTGTCAAATCCGTGATGCATGTAACGTGTTCAGAGCACGGAATGTCATGGTGAGTAAAACTATGTAAATTACATGTCTATTTTGTAGAACTTGCTCCTAGATGATAATTCTGTCTATTCTGCCTCATTTTCTAGACTGAATTTAGGTAAAACCTGAGAAATCAATGTAACTGTTTCCAGGTGAAAATATGCCTTGTATGGTGGATGAAAGTTCTGTAATCCTCATGCTCATAACTCAGTAATGAATGTTTATCAAATCGGTGATGAATGTATCGTGTCCAGAATATGGAATCTCATGGTGAGTGAAAGTGTACCGTACATGTCAAGTGGGAAGAACTCACTCCAAGAGTATTTTTCTGTGTATTCTGCCTCATTTTCTTAACTGGCCTTAGGAAAAAGTGCAGAAATCAGAGTAAATGTTTCTAGGTGTAAATATACCTTGTATGGTGGATGAAAGTTCTGAAATCCACATGCTCACAACTCTGTAATGAATGTTTGTCGAATCTGTGATGCATATAGCGTGTTCAGAACATGGAATGTCACGGTGAGTGAAAGTGTACCGTACATGTCTCTTGGGTAGAACTCACTCCAAGTGTATTTTTCTGGGCATTCTGCCTCACTTTTAAACTGAACTAAGGAAAAAGCTGCAAAATAATTTTAAATGATTCTAGGTTTGAATATGCCTTGTATGGTGGATGAAAGTTCATTAATCCACAAGCTCACAACTTAGTAGTTTATGTTTGTCGAACCCGTATAGCATGTAGCGTGTTCGGAACATGGAATGTCACAGTGAGTGAAAGTGTACTGTACATGTCTATTGGGTAGAACTCACTCCAAGAGGATTTTTCTGTGAAATCTACCTCACTTTTGGATGCGGCATTAGGAAAAAGCTGCGAAATAAGAGTAAGTGCTTGTAGGTGTAAATATGCCTTCTATGGTGGATGAAAGTTCGGTAATCAACAAGCTCACAACTCAGTAATTAATGTTTGCCGAATCAGTGATGCATGTAGTGTACTCGGAACACGGGATGTATCGGTGAGGGAAACTATGTAAATTACATGTCTCTTGGGTAGAACTTGCACCAAGATTATTTTTTTGCACATTCTGCCTCATTTTGGAAACTGGCATTAGGAAAAAGTTGAGAAATCAGAGTAAATGCTTCTAGGTGTATATATGCCTTGTAAGGTGGATGAAAGATCAGTAATCCACATGCTCATAACTCAGTAATGAATGTTTGTCAAATCCTGGATGCATGAAGCGTATTCAAAACACGAAATGTCACGGTGAAGGAAACTATGTAAATGACATGTCTATTGGGTAGGACCCACTCCAAGGGGATTTTTCTATGAAAACTGCCTGATTTTTAAAACTGGCGTTAGGAAAACTCTGCGAACTCAGAGCGAACACTTCAAGGTGTAAATATGCCTTGTTTGGTGGATGTAAGTCCGGTAATCCACATGTTCACAACTCAATTATGAATGTTTTTCGAATCCATGATGCATGAAGCGTGTTCGGAACATGGAATATCAGGGTGTGGGAAACTATGTAAATTAAATATTTAGTGGGTACAACTCGCTCAAGAGTATTTTTCTGTGCAATCTGCACCATTTACTAAACTGACGTTAGAAGAAAGTTGCAAAATCAGAATAAATGCTTCTAGGTTTCAATATGCCTTGTTTGTGAATGAAATTTTGGTAATTAACATGTTCACAACTCAATAATGAATGTTTTTCGAATACATGATTCATGTAGCTTGTTCAGAACATGGAATGTCACAGTTTGGAAAACTATGTAAATTACAAATCTAGTGGGTAGAACTCGCTATAAGAGGATTTTTCTATGAAAACTCCCTGATTTTTGAATCTAGCCTTATGAAAGACCATTGAACTGAGAATAAAAGTTTCTAGGTGTAAATACGCCTTGTATGTTGGATGAATGTTTGCTAATCCACATTCTCACAACTCAGTAATTAATGTTTATTGAATCTGTGATAAATATACCATGTTAGGAACACGGAATGTCATGGTCAGGGAAACTCTGTAAATTACAAGTCTATTGGGTAGAAATATCTCCAAGAGTATTTTTCTGTGAAATCCACCTCATTTTTGGATGTGGCATTAGGAAAAAGCTGCAAAATAAGAGTAAGTGCTTGTAGGTGTAAATATGCCTTCTATGGTGGATGAAAGTTTGGTAATCAACAAGCTCACAACTCAGTAATTAATGTTTGTTGAATCTGTTTTGCATGTAGCGTGTTTGGAACACAGAATATCACAGTGATGAAACTATGTAAATTACATGTCTAATGGGCAGAACTCGCTCCAAGAAAATTTTTCTCTGAAAACTGCCAGATTTTCGAATCTGTTGTTATGAAAAATCTGCGAACTGAGAATAAGTGTTTCTAGATGTAAATATGCCTTGTATGGTGGGTGAAAGTTAGCTAATCCACATGCTCACAACTCAGTAAATAATGTTTGTCGAATCCGTGATGCATGTAGTGTACTCGGAACACGGGATGTCACGGTGAGGGAAACTATGTAAATTACATGTCTAGTGGGTAGAAATTGCTCTTAGAGTATTTTTCTGTGAAATCTGCCTCATTTTCGAAACTGGTGTTAGGAAAATCTGCGAAATCAGGGTAAGTATTTCTATACATATATATGCCTTGTATGGTGATGAAATATCAGTAATCAACATACTCAAAACTCAGTAATGAATGTTTGTGGAATCCTTGATGCATGTAGTGTGTTCAGAACAGGGAATGTTATGGTGAGGAAAGTATGTAAATTACATGTCAATTAGGATAGAACTCGCTACAAGTGAATTTTTCTGCAAAATCTGCTTAATTTTCGAAACAGGCATTAGGAAAAAGCTGCGAACTCAGAGTAAATGTTTCTAGGTGTAAATATGCCTTGTATGGTGGATGAAAGTCTGGTAATCCACATGCTCACAAGTCTGTAATTAATGTTTGTCTATTCCGTAATGCATGTAGAGAGTTCGGAACACGGGATGCCATGGTGAGGGAAACTATGCAAATTATATGTCTATTCCTTAGAACTCGCTCCTAGAGGATTTTTCTGAACATTCTACCTCATTTTCAAAACTAGCTTTAGGAAAACCTGCGAAATGACCGTAAATGTATTATAGTGAAAATATGCCTTGTATGGTGGATGAAAGTTCTGTAATCCACATGTTCATAACTCAGTAATGAATGTTTGTTGAATCGGTGATGTATGTATCGTGATTGGAATATGGAATGACACGGTGAGTGAAAGTGTACCGTACATGTCTATTGGGTAGAACTCGCTCCAAGTGTATTTTTCCTTGCACTCTGCCTCATTTTTGGAACTGGCCATAGGAAAAAGCTGCGAAATCAGAGTAAGTGAATCTAGGTGTAAATATACCTTGTATGATGGATGAAAGTTTGGTAATTCACATACTCACAACTCAGTAATGAATGTTTGTCAATTTCATGATGCATGTAATGTGTTCAGAGCACAGAATATCACGGTGAGTAAAACTATGTAAATTACATGTCTATTATGTAGAACTCGTTCCAAGGGTATTTTTCGATGCATTCTGCATAATTATCGAATCTGGCCTTACGAAAAACTTCAAAATCAGAGTAAATTATTCTAGGTGTATGTATGCCTTGTATGGTGGAAGAAAGTTCGGAAATCCACATGCTCACACCTCAGTAATGAATGTTTGTCGAATCTGGGATGCATTTAGCGAATTAGAAACCCAAAATGTCACGGTGAAGGAAACTATGTAAATGACAAGTCTCTTGGGTAGAACTCACTCCAAGAGTACTTTTCTGTGCATTCTGCCTCATTTTCGAAACTGGCCTAAAGAAAAAGGTGCAAAAGCAGATTAAATGATCCTAGGTGTAAATATACCTTGTAAGGTGATTGAAAGATCGTTAAACCACGTGCTCACAACTCAGTAATGAATGTTTGTCGAATTCGTAATGCATGTAGTGTGTTTGGAAAACAGAATGTCACAGTGAGGGAAACTATGTAAATTAAATATCTGTTTGGTAGAACTGGCTCCAAGAGAATTTTTCTCTGCATTTTGCCTCATTTTGAAATCTGTCCTTAGGAAGAAGATGAGAAATCAGAGTAAATGTTTCTAGGTGTATATATGCCTTGTTTGGTGGATGAAAGTTCTGTAATCCACATGATCACAACTCTGTAATGAATGTTGGTCGAATCTGAGATGCATGTAGCGTCTTCAGAACAGGGAATGTTACAGTGAGCGAAACTATGTAAATTAAATGTCTATTTTGTAGAACTCACTCCAAGAGGATTTTTCTGTGCATTCTGCAGCTTTTTCAAAACTGGACTTAGGAAAATCCTGCGAAATCACAGTAAAAGTATCTAGATGTAAATATGCCTTGTATGGTGGTTAAAAGATCGTTAATCCACATGTTCATAACTCAGTAATGAATATTTGTCGAAACCTTGATGCATGTAGTGTATTCAAAAAACAGAATGTCACAGTGTGGGAAAGTATGTAAATTAGATGTCTCTTGGGTAGAACTCGCTCCAAGAGTATTTTTCTGCGCATTCAGCCCCATTTTTGAAAGTGGCTTAAGGAAAACCTGCAAAATACCTGTAAACGATTCTAGGTGTAAATATGCCTTGTATGGTTGATGAAAGTTCTGAAATTCACATGCTCACAAAATTGTAATGAATGTTTGTCAAATCCGTGATGCATAAAGTGTGTTCAGAACATGGAATATCACGGTGAGTGAACATGTACCATACATGTCTATTGGGTAGAAATCACTCCAAGTGTATTTTTCTGGGCATCTGCCTCATTTTCAAAACTGCCCTTAGGAAATTGCTGCAAAATAATTGTAAATAATTCTAGGTTTAAATATGCCTTGTATGTTTGATGAAAGTTCGTTAACCCACAAGCTCACAACTCAGTAATTAATGTTTGTCGAACCCATGTAGCATGTAGAGTATTCAGATCATGGAATGTCACATTGAGTGAAAGTGTACCGTACATGTCTATTGGATAGAAATTGCTCCAAGTGTATTTTTCTGTGCAATCTGCCTCATTTTTGAAACTGGCCTTAGGAAAAAGTTGTGAAATCAGAGTAAATGTTTCTAGGTGTAAATATGCCTTGTTTGGTGATGAAAGTTCGGTAATACACATGTTCACAATTAAGTAATGAATATTTGTCGAATCCGTGATACATGTAGGATGTTTGGGACATGGAATATCACGGTGATGAATCTATGTAAATTACATGTCTACTGGGTAGAACTCATTAAAAGAGGAGTTTTCTGCAAATTCTACCACAATTTTGGATGTGGTGTTAGGCAAAAGCTGCGAAATCAGAATAAGTGCTTGTAGGTGTAATTATGCCTTCTATGGAGGTTGAATGTTCGGTAATACACATGCTCACAACACAGTAATGAAGTTTTGTTGAAGCTGATATGCATGTAGCCTATTTGGGACACGGAATATCACTGTTAGGGAAGAAATGTAAATTACGTGTCTATTGGGTAGAACTCGCTCCAAGAGGATTTTTCTGTGAAAACTGCCTGATTTCTTAAACTGGCATTAGAAAAAAGCTGCGAACTCAGAGTAAATGCTGTAGGTGTAAATGTGCCTTGTACGGTGGATAAAAGTTTCATAATCACATGTTCACAACTCAGTAATGAAGATTTGTTGAGTCCGTGATCCATGTAGTGTGTTCAGATCACTGAATGTCAAAGTGAGTGAAACTATGTAAACTACAAATCTAGTGGGTAGAAGTCACTCAAAGAGGATTTTTCTGTGAAATCTGCCTCATTTTCGAAACTGGTTGTTAGGAAAATCTGTGAAATCAGGGTAAATATTTCTAAATGTATATATGCCCTGTATTGTGATGAAATTTCGGTAATCCACATGTTCACAACTCAGTGATGAATATTTGTGGAATTCATGATGCATGTAGGGATTTGGACCATGGAATATCATGGTGAGGAAAGTATGTAAATTACATGTCTATTGGGTAGAACTCGCTACAAGGGGATATTTGTGAGAAATCTGCCTCATTTTTGAAACTGGGGTTAGGAAAAAACTGCAAACTCAGAGAAAATATTTCTCAGTGTATATATGCCTTTTATGGTGATGAAAGTTTGGTAATCCACATGTTCACAATTCAGTAATGATTATTTCTCAAATCCATGATGCATGTATCGTGTTTGTAACACAGAATTTCAAGGTTCGAGAATATATGTTAATTACAAGTTTATTGGGTAGAACTCGCTCCAAGAGAATTTTTCTATGAAAACTGCCTGATTTTTAAAACCGGCATTAGTAAAAAGATGCAAAGTCACAGTAAATGTTTCTATCTGTATATATGCCCTGTATGGTGACGACAGTTCGTTAATCCACATGCACACAAGTCAGGTTGAATGTTTGACAAATCCGTTATGCATGTAGCATGTATGGAACATGGAATGTCAAGGTAAGGGAAAGTATTTAAATTACATGTCTATAAAGTAGAAATCTCTCCAAGAGAATTATTCTGTGAAAAGTGAATGATTTTCGAATCTGGCATTATGAAAATCGGCGAACTTAGAATAAATGTTTCTAGGTGTAAATATGCCTTGAATGGTGGATGAAAGTGCTCTAATCCACATGCTCACAACTCAGTAAATAATGATTTTCGAATCCATGATGCATATAGCGTGTTCGGATCAAGGAATGTCACGATGAGTGAAACTATGTAAATTACATGTCTATAGGGTAGAAATAGCTCCAAGAGTATTTCTCTGTAATATGTGCCTTATTTTCGGATGTGGCATTAGAAAAAACGAGCGAAATCTGAGTAAATGCTTCTAGGTGTAAATATGCCTTGTATGGTGGATGAAAGTTCAGTAATCATATGCTCACAAATCAGTAATGAATGTTCATCGAAAGAGTGATGCATGTAGCATGCTCTGAACACAGAATGTCACGGTGTGGGAAACTATGTAAATTACATGTCTAGTGGGTAGAACTCACTCAAAGAGTATTTCTCTGCGAAATATGCCTCATTTTCGAAACTGGTGTTAGGAAAATCTGCGAAATCAGGGTAAATGTTTCTATGTGTATATATGTCCTGTATGGTGAAGAAATTTTGGTAATCCACATGCTAACAACTCAGTAATAAATGTTTGTGAAATTCATGATGCATGTAGGGTGTTTGGAACATTGAAAACCATGGTGAGGAAAGTATGTAAATTACATGTCTATTGGGTAGAACTTGCTCCAAGAGGATTTTTCTGTGAAAAATGCCTGAGTTTTGAATCTAGCGTTATGAAAGACCATCGGACTGAGAATAAATGGTCTAGGTGTAAATATGCCTTGTTTGGTGGGTGAAAGTTCTGTAATCCACATGATCACAAATCTGTAATGAATGTTGGTCGAATCCATGATAAATGTTGCGTGTCCGGAACAGGGAATGTTATGGTGAGTGAAAATATGTAAGTTCCTTTTCTATTTTGTAGAACTCGCACCTAGAGGATTTTCTGTCTATTCTGCCTCATTTTCTAGACTGGATTTAGGAAAACCCTGTGAAATCAATGTAATTGTTTCTAGGTGAAAATATGCCTTGTATGGTGGATGAAAGTTCATTAATCCACAAGCCCACAACTTAGTAATTAATGTTTGTCGAAACCGTACAGCATGTAACGTGTTTGAAACATGGACTGTCACAGTGAGTGAAAGTGTACCGTACATGTCTATTGGGTAGAACTCGCTCCAAGTGAATTTTTCTATGCATTCTGCCTCATTTTCAAAACTGGTTATAGGAAAATCTGTGAAATCAGCACAAATGTTTATAGGTGTAAATATGCCTTTTTTGGTGGATGAAAGTTCTGTAATCCACATGATCACAACTCTGTAATGAATGTTGGTCGAATACGTGATGCATGTAGAGTGTTTGGAACAGGGAATGTTATGATGAGTGTAACTATATAAATTAAATGTCTAATTTTTAGAACTCGCTCCAAGAGTATTTTTCTGTGCATTCTGCCACATTTTTGAAACTGGACTTAGGGAAAAGCTGGGAAGTCCGAGTAAATGATTCTAGGTGTACATATGCCTTGTATGGTGGCTTAGAATTTTAGGTTATCCACATGCTCACAACTCACTAATGAATGTTTGTCGAATCTGGGATGCATGTAGCTTATTTGAATCCCGAAATGTCACGGTGAAGGAAAGTATGTAAATTACATGTCTCTTGGGTAGAAGTCGCCCCAAGTATATTTATCCGCGCATTGTGTCTCATTTTCAAAACTGGCTTTAGGAAAACCTATGAAATCACCGTAAATGTTTCTAGGTGTAAATATGCCTTGTTTGGTGGATGAAAGTTCTATAATCCACATGATCTCAACTCTATAATTAATGTTTGTCGAATCAATGATGCATGAAATGTGTTCGGAACACGGAATATTACTTTGAAGAAAACTATGTAAATTACATTTCTCTTTTGTAGAACTTGCGCAAAGATAATTCTTCTGCACATTCAGCCTCATTTTCAAAACTGGCTTTAGGAAAATCCTGTGAAATAAGGGTAAAATATCTAGGTGTAAATATGCCCTGTATCGTGAATCAATGTCCGGTAATCCACATGGTCACAACACCCTAATCAATGCGTCGAATTCATAATGCATGTAGAGTTTTCGGATCACGGATGTCACAGTGTGGGAAATTATGTAAATTACATGTATCTTGGGTAGAACTTGCACCGAGAGTATTTTTCTCTGAATTCAGCCCCATTTTCGAAATTGGCTTTAGGAAAACCTGCGAAATCACTGTAAATAATTCTACGTGTAAAAATACATTGTATGGTGGATGAAAGTTCTGTAATCCACATGATCAAAACTCTGTAATGAATTTTTGTCGAATCCGTGATGCATGAAGCGTGTTCAGAACACAGAATATCACATTGAGGAAAACTGCAAATTACATGCATATTTTGTAGAACTTGCACAAAGACTATTCTTCTGCACATTCTGCCTCATTTTGAAAACTGGCCTTAGGAAAAAGATGAGAAATCAGAGTAAATGTTTCTAGGTGTGTATATGCCTTCTATGGTGGATGAAAGACCGTTAATCCACATGCTCATAACTCAGTAATGAATGTTTGTCGAATCTGTGATTAATGTAGTGTATTCGGACACGGAATGTAACGGTGATGAAAACTAAGTAAGTTACATGTCTATTTTTTAGAACTTACAACAAGATGAATTTTCTGCACATTCTGCCTCTTTTTCGAAACTGGCCTTTGGAAAAAGCTGCAAAATCAGCGTAATGTAATCTAGGTGCAAGTATGCTTTGTATGTTGAATGAAAGTTCGGTAATCTACATGCTCACAACTGTGTAATGAATGTTTGTCGATTTTTAATGCATGTAGAGTGTTTGGAACACGGGATGTCACAGTGAGGGAAACTATGTAAATTATATGTCTCTTCCTTAGAAAGCGCTCCTAGAGGATTTTCCTGTATTTTCTGCCTCATTTTCAAAACTGGCATAGGAAAACGTGCAAAATCACCGTAAATGTTTCTAGGTGTAAATATGGATTTTTTGGTGGATGAAAGTTCTGTAACCCACATGATCACAACTCTGTAATGAATGTTGGTCGATCCATGATGCATGTGTCATGTTCATAACAGGGAATGTTGCAGTGAGCAAAACTATGTAAATTAAATGTCTATTTTGTATAACTCGCTCTTAGAGTATTTTTCTGTGCATTGTGCATCATATTTGAAACTGGATTTATGTAAATCCTCCGAAATTAATGAAATTGTTTCTAGGTGTAAATATGCCTTGAATGGTGAATGAAAGTTCTATAATCCACATGCTCATAACTCAGTAATGAATGTTTCTCGAATTGGTGTTATATGTATCATGCTCAGAACATAGAATATCACGGTTAGTGAATTTATACCGTACATCTCTAATGGGTAGAACTCTCCCCAAGTGTATTTTTCCATGCATTCTGCCTCATTTACAAACTGGCATTTGGAAAAACCTGTGAAATCACAGTAAATACTTCTAGGTGTAAATATGCCTTGTATGGTGATTGAAAGATCATTAAGCCACATGCTCACAACTCAGTAATGAAAGTTTGTCAAATCCATGATGCATGTAGCATGTTCGGAACACAAAATGTCACGATGTGGAAAAGTATGTACATTACATGACTATTGGGTAGCACTCGATCCAAGAGGACATTTTGCTCATTCTGCCTCATTTTCTAACCTGGTCTAAGGAATAAGGTGAGAAATTAGAGTAAATATTCCTAGGTGTAAGTATGCTTTGCATGGTGGATGAAAGATCGTTTATCCACATGCTCATAACTCAGGAATATATGTTTGTCAAATACATGATGCATGTAGCGTTTTTGGAAAATGTAATGTCATGCTGAACAAAACTATGTAAATTGCATTTCTATTTTGTAGAACTTGCACCAAGATGATTTTTCTGCACATTCTGCCTCATTTTTGAAACTGCCCTTAGGGAAAAGCTGCGAAATCAGGGTAAATGATTCTAGGTGTAAATATACCTTGTATGGTGGATGAAAGTTTGGTAATCCACATGCTCACAACACACTAATGAATGTTTGTCAAATCCGTGATGCATGTAGCTTGTGAGGAACATGAATAATCAGGGTTAGGGAAGCTATGTAAATTACTTGTCTATTGGTTAGAACTCACCCAAAGAGGATTTTTCAAAGCATTCTGTCTCATTTTCAAAACTGGTCTTAGGAAAAAGCTGTGAAATAAGTATAAATGTTCCTAGGTGTAAATGTGCCTTATATGGTGTATGATAGGTCATTAATCCACATTCTCATAACTCAGTAATGAATGTTTGTCAATCCTTGATGCATGTAGCGTGTTTGGAACAAGGAATATCATGTTGAGAAAAACTGTAAATTTCATGTCTATTTTGCAGAACTTGTACCAGGATGATTTTTCTGCATATTGTGCCTCCTTTTCGAAAAGGGCCTTAGGAAAATGATGCAAAATCAGAATAAATGATTCTAGGTGTAAATGTGCCCTTTATGGTGGATGAAAGTTCTGTAATCCACATAATCACAAACAATAATGAATGTTTGTCAAATCCATGATGCATGAACCATGTGAGGAACACGAAAAATCAGGATTAGGGCAATATGTAAATTAGTTGTCTACAGGGTAGAACTCGCTCCAAGGGGATATTTCTATGCATTCTGTCTCATTTTCGAATCTGGACTTATGAAAAAGCTGCGAAAACATTATAAATATTTCTTGGTGTAAATATGCCTTGTATGATGGATGAAAGTTCGGTAATCCACAAATTCACAACTCAGCAATTAATGTTTGTCGAATCTGTGGTGTATGTAGCGAATTCGGATCATGGAATATCACGGTGAGTGAAACTGTACCATACATGTCAATTGGGTAGTACTCACTCCAAGGGTATTTTTCTGCACATTCTGCCTCATTTTCGAAACTGGCCTTAGAAAAGATCTGTGAAATCAGAGTAAATGTTTCTACGTGTAAATATGCCTTGTATGGTGATTGAATGATCGTTAATCCACATGCTCTCAATTCAGAAATGAATATTTGTCGAATCCGTAATGCATGTAGAGTGTTCGGAACACGGAATGTCACGGTGAGGGAAACTATTAAATTATATATCTTTTAGATAGAACTCGTTACAACAGTATTTTTCTGAGCATTCTGCCTCATTTTCGATTCTGAACATTGGAAATAGTTTTGAAATCAGAGTTAAAGTTTCTTGTTTTAAGTAACACTTGTATGCTGAATGAAAGTTCGGTAATCCACATGCTCACAACTCAGTAATGAATGTTTGTTGAATCTGGGATGCATGAAGCATATTCAAAACACGGAATGTCATGGTGTGTGAAACAATGTAAACTACATATCTCTTGGGTAGAACTCGTTCCAAGAGTATTTATATGTTCATTCTGCCCCTTTAAAACTGGCTTTAGGAAAACCTGCAAAATATCTATAAATGTTTCTAGGTGTAAATATGCCTTGTTTGGTGGATGAAAGTTCGGTACTCCACATGCTCACAACTCCGTAATGAATGTTGTTCGAATCCGTGATGCATGTAGCGTGTTCAGAATAGGGAATGTTACAGTGATTGAATCTATGTAAATTACATATGTATTTTGAAGAACTGGCTTCTAGAGTATTATTCTGTGCATTCTGCCTCATTTTCAAAAATGGATTAGATAAAACCTGTGAAATCAATGTAATTGTTTCTAAGTGTAAATATGCCTTGTGTGGTGGATGAAAGTTCTTTAATCCACATGGACATAACTCAGTAATGAATGTTTGTCAAATCGGTGATGTGTGTATCGTGGTCAGAACATGGAATATAATGGGGAGTGAAAGTGTACCGTACGTGTCTATTGGGTAGAACTCGCTCCAATAGTATTTTTCTGCGCATTCTGCCTCATTTTCAAACTGGCATTTGGAAAAATCTGTGAAATCAGAGTAAATACTTCTAGGTGTAAATATGCCTTGCATGGTGATTGAAAGATCGTTAATCCACATGCTCACAACTCAGTAATGAATGTTTGTCAAATCGGTGATGTATGTATCATGTTTGGAACACAAAATGTCACGTTGAGGGAAAGTATGTACATTACATGTCAAATGGGTAGAACTCGATGCAAGAGGATTTTTTCTCATTCTGCCTCATTGTCTAAACTGGCCTAAGTAAAATTTTGAGAAATCAGAGTAAATGTTCCTAGGTGTAAATATGCCATGCATGGTGGATGAAAGATCATTAATCCACATGCTCATAACTCAGGAATATATGTTTGTCAAATACATGATGCATGTAGCTTGTTCGAAAATTGGAATGTCACGCTGAGGAACACTTGGTAAATTGAATGTCTATTTTGTAGAGCATGCACAAAATTATTTTTCTGCACATTCTGCCTCATATTTGAAACTGCTCTTAGGGAAAAGGTGCGAAATCAAAATAAAAGTTTCTAGCTGTTAATATACCTTGTATTGTACATGAAAGTTCTGTACTCCACATAAACACAACTCAGTAATGAATGTTTTTCGAACCCTTGATGCATGTACATTGTGAGGAACATGAATAATCAGGGTTAGGGAAGATATGTAAATTACTTGTCTATTGGGTAGAACTCACTCCAAGAGGATTTTTCAACGCATTCATTGTCATTTCCGAAACTGGACTTAGGAAAAAGCTGCAAAATAATTATAAATGTTTCTTGGTGTATATATGCCTTGTATGATGGCTGAAATTTCAGTAATCCACATGCTCATAACTCAGTAATTAATGTTTATCGAATCCGTGATTCATGTAACATGTTCAGAGCATGGAATGTCACAGTGAGTAAAACTATGTAAATTACATGTCTATATTGTAGAACATGCTCCTAGATTATTTTTCTGCACATTCTGCCTCATTTTCAAAACTGGCCATACTAAAAAGCTGCAAAATGAGAGTAAATTATTCAAGGTGTATATATGCCTTGTATGGTGGATGAAATTTCTGTCATCCACATGCTCACAAGTCAGTAATGAATGTTGTCGAATTGGTGACGTATGTAACGTGTTCGGAACATGGAATATGACGTTGAGGGAAAGAACATACATTGCATGTCTATTGGGTAGAACTCGATGCAAGAGAATTTTTTGCCCATTTTGCCTCATTTTCTAAACTGGCCTTAGGAAAAAGCTTCAAAATCAGATTAAATGTTTCTAGGTGTAAATGTGCCTTATATGGTGTATGATAGATCATTAATCCACATGCTCATAACTCAGTAATGAGTGTTTTCTCAAATCTGTGATGCATGTAGCGTGTTTATAAGAAGGGATATCACGGTGAGAAAAACTATGTAAATTACATGTGTATTTTGCAGAACTTGTACAAAGATGATTTTTCTCCACATTCTGCCTCCTTTTCGAAACTGGCCTTTAGAAAAAGATGCAAAATCAGAATAAATGATTCTAGGTGTAAATATGCCTTGTATGGTGGATGAAAATTCTGTAATCTACAAGCTCACAACTCAGCCATTAATGTTTGTTGAATCTGTGATGTATGAGGCGTGTTCGGAACATGGAATGTCACGGTGAGTGAAAGTGTATCATACATGTCTATTGGGTAGAACCCACTCCAAGGTTATTATTCTGTAAATTCTGCCTCATTTTCGAACCTGGCCTTAGGAAAAATCTGTGAAATCAGAGTAAATTTTTCTAGGTGAAAATATGCCTTGTATGTTGATTGAAAGATTGTTTATCCACATGCTCACAATTCAGTAATGAATGTTTTTTGAATTCGTAATGCATGTAGGGTGTTCAGAACACGGAATGTCACGATGAGGGAAACTATGTAAATTGTATATCTTTTAGATTGAACTCGCTACAAGAGGATTTTTCTGTGCATTCTACCTCATTTACGATTCTGTAATAGGAAAAAGATGAGAATCAGAGTAAATGTTTCTAGGTGTAAATATGCCTTGTATGGTGGATGAAAGATCATTAATCCACATGCTCAACATCAGTAATTAATGTTTGTCGAATCTGTGATGCATGTACAGTGTTGGGATCATGGAATGACAAGGTGAGGAAAAACTATGTAAATTACACCTCTATTTGGTAAATCTTCCACAAAATATTTTTTCTGCACATTCTGCATGATTATCAAAACTGGTCTTAAGAAAAAGCTGCGAAATCAGACTAAATGTTTCTGGAAAAATTTCTAAATATTTCTATGTTTTGTATGGTGGATGAAAGTTCGGTAATACACATGCTGACAACTCTGTAATTAATGTTTTTGGAATCCATGATGCATGTAGCGTGTTCGGACCACAGAATGTCACGGCGAGGATATCTGTGTAAATTAAATGTCTATTGTTTAGAATATGCTCCAAGAATATTTTTCTGAGCATTCTGCTTCATCCTCGATTGTGAACTTTGGAAATAGTTTTGAAATTACAGTTAATGATTCTTGGTGTAAATAACACTTGTATGCTGAATGAAAGTTTGGTAATCCACATGCTCACAACTCAGTAATGAATGTTTGTCAAATCTGGGATGCATGATGCGTATTTGAAACACGGAATGTCACGGTGTGTGAAACTATGTAAATTACATATCTCTAGGGTAGAACTCACTCCAAGAGTATTTGTATGTTCATTCTGCCCCATTTTCTAAACTGGCTTTAGGAAAACCTGCAAAATAACCGTAAATGATTCTAGGTGTATAAATGCCTTGTTTGGTGGATGAAAGTTCTGTAATCCACATTCTCACAACTCTGTAATGAATGTTTGTCGAATCCAGGATGCGTGTAACTTATTCAAAACATGAAATGTCATGGTGAAGGAAACAATGTAAATTACAAGTCTCTTGGGTAGAGCTCACTCCAAGTGTATGTTTATGCGCATTCTGCCTCATTTTCAACACTGGTGATAGGAAAACCTTTGAAATCACCGTTAATGTTTGTAGGTTTAAATATGCCTTGTTTGGTGGATGAAAGTTTTGTAATCCGCATGATCACAACTCTGTAATTAATGTTGCTCAAATCCTTGATGCATGCAGCGTGTTCGGGACAGGTAATGTTTTGGTGAGCGAATCTATGTAAATTACATGTCTATTTGGTAGAACTCGCTCATAGAGAGTTTTTCTGTGCATTCTGCATCATTTTCATAACTGGCCTTAGGAAAAACCTGCGAAATCACAGTAAAAGATTCTAGGTGTATATATGCCTTGTATGGTGGATGAAAATTCTGTAATCCACATGAACACAATTGTATAATTATTGTTTGTCAAAAGCGTATAGCATGTAGTGTGTATGGAACATGGAATGTCACGGTGAGTGAAAGTGTACCATACATGTCTATTAGGTAGAACTCGCTCCAAGTGTATTTTTCTGTGCATTCTTCCTCATTTTCAAAACTGGCCTTTGGAAAAACTGTGAAATCAGATTAAATATTTATAGGTGTAAATATGCCTTGTACGGTGATTGAAAGAACATTAATCCACATGCTCACAACTCCTTAATGAATGTTTGTCGAATTCGTAATGCATGTAGTGTGTTTGGAACACGAATGCTACGGTGAGGGGAATTTTGTAAATTATATATCTTTTTGGAAGAACTTGCACCAAGAGGGTTTTCTGTGCATTCGGCCTCATTTTGGAATCTGGCATTATGAAAAAAGGACAAATCAGACTAAATGATTCTAGGTGTATATATGCCTCGTATTGTGGAAGAAAGATCATTAATCCACATGTTCACAACTCATTAAAGAATGTTTGTCGAATCCGTGATCCATGTAGAGTGTTCAGAACACAGAATATCACGGTGACAGAAACTATGTAAATTACATGTGTATTGGGTAGAACTCGCTCCAAAAGCGTTTTTCTGCATAATCTGCCTCGTTTTAAAACCTGGCATATGGAAAACTCTTCGAAATTTGAGAAAATGCTTCTACGAGTCAATATGTCTTGTATGGTGGATGAAAGTTCATTAATCCACATGCTAACAAATCTGTAGTGAATTTTTGTCGAATCCATGATGCATGCAGCTTTCTAGGTACATTGAATTTCACGGTGAGCGAATCTATGTAAATTACATTTCTATTGTGTAGAACTTGTTCCAAGAGAATTTTTCTGTGAAAACTGCCTCATTTTTGAAACTGCATTTCGGAAAAAGCTGTGAACAGAAATAATTGTTTATAGGTGTAAACATGCCCTGTATGGTGGATGAAAGTTTGTTAATCCTCAAGCTCAGAATTCCTTAAAGAATATTTGTCAAAACATTGATGCATGTACAATGTTCAGAAGATGGAATGTCATAGTGAGGGAAACAATGTAAATTACATGTCTATTGGGAAGACCTGGTCCCAAGAGGATTTTTCTATGAAAACTGCATGATTTTAGAGACTGACATACGGAGAAATCTACTAAATCATAATAAATATTTCTTGGTGTAAATATCCCTTGTTTGGCAGATGAAAGTTGTGAAATGCACATGTTCACAACTCATTAAAGAATGTTTGTCGAATCCGTGATGCATGTAGTGTGTTCAGAACACGGAATGTTACGGTGAGGAAAACAATGAAAATTACATGTCTATTGGGTAGAATTTGCTCCAAGGGCCTTTTTCTGCGAAATCTGCTGCATTTTCTAAACTGGCATTAGGAAACATTTCAAAATAAGAGAAAATTCTTCTAAGTGTCAATATGCCTTTTATGGTGGGTTAAAGTTTGGTAAACAACATGCTAACAACTCTGTTATGATTATTTGACGAATCCGTGATGCATGTAACTTATTTGAAACACGGAATTTCACGGTGATCTAATCTATGTAAATTACATGTCTATTGGTTAGAACCCGCTGCAGGAGAATTTTCCTGCAACATGAGTTTCATTTTCGAAACTGGTGTTATGAAAACGCTGTGAAATCTGAGTAAATGATTTTAGGTGTCAATATGTCTTGTATGGATTATTAAAGTTTGGTAACTCACATGCTAACAACTCAGAAGTGAATATTTGTAGAATCCGTGGTTCATGAACCGTGTTTGGAACACGGAATGTTGCAGTGATGGTATCTATGTAAATGAGATATCTATTGGATAGAACACGCACCAAGAGAATTTTTCTGCAAAAGTTGCCTTATTTTTAAAACTGACATTAGGAAAACACTGCAAAATCTGAGTAAATATATCTAGGAGTAAATATGCCTGTTATGGTTGATGAAAGTTTGGTAATCCACATGCTTCCACTCATTAAAAATGTTGTCGAATCCGTGATGCGTGTACCATGTTCGGAACATGGAATGTCACGGTGAGGGAATCAATGTAAATGAGATGTTTATTGTTTATAACACGCTACAAGAGAATTATCCTGCGAAAGTTGCCTGATTTTCTAAACTGCAATTAGGAAAATGCTGTGAACTCAGAATAATGATTTCTAGGTGTAAATATGCCTTATATGGTTTATGATAGATCATTAATCCACATTCTCAAAACTCAGTAATGAATGTTTGTCAAATCCGTGATGCATGTAGCATATTTGGAATAAGGACAATGATGGTGAGGAAAACTATGTAAATTACATGTCTATTTTGCAGAACTTCTACCAAGATGATTTTTCTGCACATTCTGCCTCCTTTTCTAAACTGGTCTTAGGAATAAGGTGCAAAATCAGATTAAATGATTCAAGGTGTAAATATGCCTTGTATGTTGGATGAAAGTTTGGTAATCCACAAGCTCACAACTCAGCAATTAATGTTTGTCAAATCCGTGATGTATGTAGCGTGTTCGGAACACGGAATGTCACGGTGAGGGAAAGTATGCAAATTATATATCTTTTAGATAGAACTACTTCAAGAGGATTTTTCTGTGCATTCTGCCTCATTTAAGAAACTGTCCTTAGGAAAAAGATGAGAAATCAGAGTAAATGTTTCTAGGTGTATATATGCCTTTTATGGTGGATGAAAGATGGTTAATCCACATGCCCATAACTCAGTAATTAATGTTTGTCGTATCTGTGATGCATGTAGTGTTT
The DNA here is from genome assembly GCF_009834535.1 of Camelus ferus. Taxonomy (NCBI): domain Eukaryota; kingdom Metazoa; phylum Chordata; class Mammalia; order Artiodactyla; family Camelidae; genus Camelus; species Camelus ferus. The sequence goes on from NC_045699.1 coordinate 1,091,894, forward strand.
TGTGATCACAGAATGACATGGTGAGGAAAACTATGTAAATTACATCTCTATTTGGTAGAACTTGCACAAAATTATTTTTCTGCACATTCTGCCTGATTTGCGAAACTGGCCTTAAGGAAAAGCTGCAAAATCAGAGTAAATGATTTTAGGTGTAATTATGCCTTTTATGGTGGATGAAAGTTCGGTAATCCACATGCTAACAACTCTGTAGTGAATGTTTTTTGAATCCGTGATGCATGTAGCATGTTCAGACCACGGAATGTCACAATGAGGGAAACTTTGTAAATTAAATGTCTATTGTGTAGAACAAGCTACAAGAGTATTTTTCTGAACATTCTGCCACATTTTCTATTCTGAAATTTGGAAATAGTTTTGAAATCAAGGTTAATGTTTCTTGGTGTAATTAATGCTTGTATGCTGAATGAAAGTTTGGTAATCCACAAGCTCACACCTCAGTAATGAATGTTTGTCGAATCCGGGATGCATGAAGCTTATTCGAAACATGAAATGTCACAGTGTGTGAAACAATGTAAATTACATATCTCTTGGGTAGAACTCGCTCCAAGAGTATTTATATGTTCATTCTGCCCCATTTTCTAAACTGGCTTTAGGAAAACCTGCTAAATAACCGTAAATGTTTCTAGTTGTAAATATGCGTAGTTTGGTGGATGAAAGTTCTGAAACCCACATGCTCACAACTCTGTAATGAATGTTTGCCAAATCATGATGCACGCAGCGTGTTTGGAACAGGGAATGTTACGGTGTTCGAATCTATGTAAATTATATGTGTATTTTGAAGAACTGGCTCCTGTAGGACTGTTCTGCACATTCTGCCTCATTTTCAAAACTGGATTAGGTAAAAGCTGTGAAATCAATGTAATTGATTCTAGGTGTAAGTATGTCTTGTGTGGTGGATGAAAGTTAGGTAATCGACATGCTCATAACTCAGTAATGAATGTTTGTTGAATCGGTGATGTATATATCGTGTTCGGAACACAAAATGTCATGTAGAGGGAAAGTATGTACATTACATGTCTCTTGGGTATTACTCGATCCAAGAGGATTTTCTGCTCATTCTGCCTCATTTTCTAAACTGGCCTAAACAAAAAGTTGAGAAATCAGAGTAAATGTTACTAGGTGTAAATATGCCTTGCATGGTGGATTAAAGATCGTTAATCCACATGCTCATAACTCAGGAATGTATTTTTGTAAAATATGTGATGCATGTAGCTTGTTCAGAAAACGGAATGTCACGCTGAGGAAAATTATGTAAATTGCATTTCTATTTTGTAGAAATTGCACCAAGATTATTTTTCTGCACATTCTGCCTCATTTTAGAAACTGCCCTTAGGGAAAAGCTGCGAAATCATAGTAAATGATTCTAGGTGTAAATATACCTTGTATGGTGGATGAAAGTCTGGTAATCCACATAGTCACAACTCAGTAATTAATGTTTGTCGAATCCGTGATGCATGTAGCTTGTGAGGAACATGAATAATCAGGGTTATAGAAGTTATGAAAATTTCTTGTCTATTGGGTTGAACTCACTCCCAGAGGATTTTTCAACGCATTTTGTCTCATTTTCGAAACTGGCCTTAGGAAAATGCTGTGAAATAATTATAAATGTTTCTTGGTGTATAGATGCCTTGTATGGTGGATGAAAGTTCGGTAATCCACATGATCATAACTCAGTAAAGAATGTTTGTCGAATCCGTGATGCATGTAACGTGTTTAGAGCACGGAATATATGGTGAGTAAAACTATGTAAATTACATGTTTATTTTGTAGAACTGGCTCTTAGATGATTTTTCTGCACATTCTGCCTCAATTTCGAAACTGGCCATAGGAAATAGCTGCGAAATCAGAGTAAATGATTCTAGGTGTATATATGCCTTTTATGGTGGATGAAAGTTATGTAATCCACATGCTCACACTCAGTAATGAAGGTTTTTTGAATCAGTGATGTATGTATCTTGTTTGGGAACATGGAATATGATGGTGAGGGAAAGAAAGTACATTGCATATCTATTGGGTAGAAATCGATGCAAGTGAATTTTTGCTCATTTTGCCTCATTTTCTAAACTATCCTTAGGAAAATCTACAGAATCAAATTCAATGTTTCTAGGTGTAAATTTGCCTTATATGGTGTAAGATAGATCATTAATCCACATGTTCATAACTCAGTAATGAATGTTTGTCAAATCCGTGATGCATGTAGCATGTTTTAGAAGAAGGAATATCACGGTGAGAAAAACTATGTAAATAACATATCTATTTAGCAGAACTTGTACCAAGATGTTTTTTCTGCCCATTCTGCCTCCTTTTTGAATCTGGCCTTAGGAAAAGATGCAAAATCAGAGTAAATGATTCTAGGTGTAAATATGCTTGTGTGGTGGATGAAATTTCTGTAATCCACATACTCACAATCAGTAATGAATGTTTGTTGAATCCGTGATGCATGTAGCATTTGAGGAACACGAAAAATCAGGGTTAGGGCAATATGTAAATTAATTGTTTATTGGGTAGAACTCGCTCCAGGGGAATTTTCTATGCTTTCTTTCTCATTTTTGAATCTGGACTTAGGAAAAAGCTGCGAAAACATTATAAATATTTCTTGGTGTAAATAGGCCTTGTATGGTGGATGAAAGTTTACTAATCCACAAGCTCACACTCAGGAATTATGTTTGTCTAAACCGTGATATATGTAGCGTGTTCGGAACATGAAATATCACGGTGGGTGAAAGTGTACCATACATGTCTATTGGGTAGAACTCGCTCCAAGAGTATTTTTCTGAGCATTCTGCCTCATTTTCAAAACTGGCCTTTGGAAATTGCTGCAAAATTAGAGTAAATATTTCTAGGTTAAAATATGCTTAATGGTGATTGAAAGATCGTTAATCCATATTCTCACAACTCAGTAATGAATGTTTGTCAAATTCATAGTGCATTTTGGGTGTTCGGAACTCGGAATGTGACTGTGAGTGAAACTATGTAAATTATATATCTTTTGTATCTAACTCACTGCAAGAGGATTTTTCTGTTCATACTGTCTCATTTTTGAAACTGACCTTACGAAAAAGATGCAAAATCAGAGTAAATATTTCTAGGTGTAAATACGCCTTGTATGGTGGTTGAAAGATCGTTAATCCACATGCTCATATCTCAGTAATGAATGTCGAATCTATGATGCATGCAATGTATTCGAAACACAGAATGTCACAGTGTTGTAAAGTATGTAAATTACATGTCTCTTGAGTAGAACTCAATCCAAGGGTATTTTTCTGCGCATTCTGCCCCATTTTGGAAACTGGCTTTAGGAAAACCTGGGAAATGATTGTAAATGTTTCTAGGTGTAAATATGCCTTGTAAGGTGAAAGAAAGTTCTGGAATTCGCATGCTCACAACTCTGTAATTAAAGTTTGTCGAATCTGTGATGCATATATCGTATTCAGAACATAAAATATCACAGTGAGTGAAAGTTTACTGTACATTTCTATTGGGTACACCTCGCTACAAGTGTATTTTTCTGGGCATTCTGCCTCATTTTTGAAACTGGCCTTAGAAAAAAGCTGCGAAATAATTGTAATTTATTGTAGTTTTAAATATTCCTTGTATGCCGAATGAAAGGTCATTAATCCACATGCTCACAACTCAGTAATTAATGTTTGTTGAACCCGTGTAGCATGTAGTATGTTCGGAACATTGAATATCACAGTGAGTGAAAGTGTACCGTACATGTCTATAGGGTAGAACTCGCTCCAAGTGTATTTTTCTTCACATTCTGCCTCATTTTGAAACCTGGCCTTTGGGAAAAAGCTGCAAAATCAGATTAATGGATTCTAGGAGTAAGTATGCCTTGTATGGTGAATGAAAGATTGGTAATCCACTTGCTCACAACTCAGTAATGAATGTTTGTTGAATCCAGGATGCATGTAGCGTATTCAAGACATGGAATATCATGCTAAAGAAACTATGTAAATTACATGTCTCTTGGGTAGAACTCTCTCCAAGAATTTTTTTGTGTGCATTCTGCCTCATTTACCAAACAAGCTTTAGGAAAACCTGCAAAATCACCGTAAATGATTCTAGATGGAAACATGCCTTGTGTGGTGAATGAAAGTTCTCTGATCCACATGCTCACAACTGTGTAATGAATGTTGGTCAAATCCATAATGCATGTAGCTTGTTCGGAAAAGGAAATGTTATGGTGAGCTAAACTATGTAAATTAAAAGTCTATTTTGTAGAACTTGCTCAAGGAGAATTTTTCTGTGCATTCTGCATAATTTTTGAAACTGGCCTTAGGAAAAATGTGCAAAATCAGAGTAAAAGTTTCTAGGTGTAAATATGTCTTTCAAGGTGGAGAAAGTCCAGTAATCCATATGCTCACAACTCAGTAATGAATGTTTCTCAAAACCATAATGCATGTAGCATGTTCGGAACATGGGATGTCACGGAGAGGATACTATGTAAATTATATGTCTATTCCTTAGAAAATGCTCCAAGAGAAATATTCTGCGCATTCTGCCTCAGTTTCGAAATTGGCCTTCGGAGAAATTTGCTAAATCAGAGTAAGTATTTCTAGGTGTAAATATGCCTTGTATGGTGGTTGAAAGATCGTCAATCCACATGCTCATAACTGAGTAATGAATGTTTGTCGAATTCGTAATGCATGAAGAGTGTTCGGAACATGGAATGTCACGGTGAGGGAAACTATGCAAATTATATATCTTTTGGGTAGAATTCGCTCCAACAGGATTTTTGTGTGCATTATGCATCATTTTCAAAACAGGCCTTAGGAAAAAGCTGAGAAATCAGAGTAAATATTTCTACGTGTAAATATGCCTTCTATGTTGGATGAAAGATCATTAATCCACATGCTCATAACTCAGTAATTAATGTTTGCCGAATCCATGATGCATGTAGCGTGTTTGGATCACGGAATGTCACGGTGAAGACAACTATGTAAAGTACATATCTATGTTGAAGAACTTGCACCAAGATGATTTTTCTGCACTTTCTGCCTGATTTTCAAAACTGGCCCAAAGAAAAAGCTGCGAAATCAGAGTAACGGATTCTAAGAGTATATATGCCATTTTTGGTGGATGAAAGTTCGGTAATCCACATGCTAGCTAATCTGTAATTAATGTTTTCCGAATCCGGGATGCATGTAGCATGTTCAGAACACGGAATGTCATGCTGAGGGAAACTTTGTAATTAAATATCTTTTGTGTAGAACATGCTGTAAGAGGATTTTTCAGAGCATTCTGCCTCATTTTCGTATCTAAACTTAGGAAAGAGTTGTGAAATCAGAGTAAATGTTTCTTGATGTACATATGGTTTGTATGGTGGATGAAATTCTGTAATCCACATGCTACAACTCAGTAATGAATGTTTATTGAATCCGGGATGCATGTAGCGTATTTGAAACACGGAATATCAAAATGTGTGAATCTATGTAAATTACATATTTCTTGGGTAGAACTCGCTCCAAGAGTATTTTTTCTGCCCATCCTGCCCCATTTTCGAAACTGGCTTTAGGATAATCTGTGCAATCACCATAAATGTTTCTATATTTAAATATGCCATCTTTGGTGAATGAAAGTTGTGTAATCCACATGCTCACATCTCTGTAATGAATGTTTGTCGAATCCATGATGTATATAGTGTGTTCAGTACAGGTAGTGTTACGGTGAGTGAAACTATTTAAATTACAAAACTATTTTGAAGAACTCGCTCCTAGAGGATTATTCTGTGCTCTCTGCCTAATTTTCGAAATTGGATAAGGTAAAACCTGCGAAATCAAAGTAACTGTTTCTAGGTGTAAATATGCCTTGTATGTTGATTGAAACATCTTTAAAGCACATGCACATAACTCAGTAATTAATGTTTGTTTTATCCGTGATGCATGTAGCATGTTCGGAACACAGAATGTCACGGTGAGGAAAACTAAGTAAATTACTTGTCTATTTTGTAGAACTTGCACCAAGATTATTTTTCTGCACATTCTGACTCATTTTCGAAACTGGCCTTAGAAAAAAAGCTGCAAAATCAGAAAAATTAATCCAGGTGTATGTATCCCTTCTATGGTGGATGAAAGTTGGTAATCCACATGCTCACAACTCAGTAATGAATGTTTGTCGACTCCGGGATGCATGTAATGTATTCGAAACATGAAATGTCACGGTGAATGAAACTATGTAAATTACATGTCTCTTGGGTAGAACTCGCTCCAAGGGTATTTTTCTGCGCTTCTGCCTCATTTTCAAAACTGGCTTTAGGAAAACCTGCCAAATCACCGGAAATGTTTCTAAGATTAAATATGCCTTGTTTGGTGGATGAAAGTTCTGTAATCCACATGATCACAACTTTGTAATTAATGTTGGTCGAGTCCAACATGTATGTATCGTGTTTGGAACAGGGAATGTTACGATGACCAAATCTATGTAAATTACATGTCTATTTTGTAGAACTTGCTCAAAGAGGATTTTTCTGTGCATTCTGCATCATTTTCATAACTGGCCTTAGGAAACACCTGCGAAATCAGAGTAAAAGTTTCTAGGTGTAAATATGCCTTGTATGGTGGATGAAAGTTCTGTAATCCACATGATAACAACTCTGTATTTAATATTTGTTGAACCCTTATAGCATGTAGCATGTTCAGAACTTGGAATGTCACAGTGAGTGAAAGTGTACTGTACATGTATATTGGGTAGAACTTGCTCGAAGTGTATGTTTCTGTGCATTCTGCCTCATTTTCGAAACTGGTCTTTAGAAAAACTGTGAAATCAGAGTAAATATTTGTAGGTGTAAATATGCCTTGTATGGTGATTGAAAGATCATTAATCCACATGCTCAGAACTCCTTAATGAATGTTTGTCGAATTCATAATGCATGTAGTGTGTTCAGAACACGGAATATTACGGTGAGGTGAACTATGTAAATTATATATATGTTTTTGGTAGAACTCACAGCAAGTGGATATTTCTCTGCATTCTGCATCATTTTCGAATTGGGCCTTAGGAAAAAGCTGAGAAATCAGAGTAAATATTTCTAGGTGTAAATATGCTTTGTATGGTGGATGAAACAGCATTAATCTACATGCTCATAAGTCAGTAATTAATGTTTGTCGAATCCATGATGCATGTAGCGTGTTTGGATCACAGAATGTCATGGTGAAGAAAACTATGTAGATTATATATCTATTTTGTAGAACTTGCACCAAGATGATATTTCTGCACTTTCTGCCTGATTTTCAAAACTGGCCCAAAGAAAAAGCTGTGAAATCAGACTAACTGATTCTAAGTGTAAATATGCCATTTTGGTGGATGAAAGTTTGGTAATCCACATGCTAACAAATCTGAAATGAATACTTTCCAAATCCGGGATGCATGTAGCTTGTTCAGAACATGGAATGTCATGGTGAGTGAAACTTTGTAAATTAAATGTCTATTGTGTAGAACATGATCTACGAGGATTTTTCAGAGCATTCTGCCTCATTTTCTAATCTAAACTTAGGAAAGAGTTGTGAAATCAGAGGAAATGTTTCGTGGTGTACATATGGCTTGTATGGTGGATGAAATTTCTGTAATCCACATGCAACAACTCAGTAATGAATGTTTGTCGAATCTGGGATGTATGTTACGTATTCGAAACACGGAATATCACAATGTGTGAAACTATGTAAATTACATATTTCTTGGGTAGGACTCGCTCTAAGAGTATTTTTCTGCGCATTCTTCCCCATTTTCTAAACTGGTTTTAGGAAAACCTGCGAAATAACCGTAAATGTTTCTAGGTGTATATATGCCTTGTTTGGTGGATGAAAGTTCTGTAATCCACGTGCTCACAACTCTGTAATGAATTTTTGTCGAATCCGTGATGGATGTAGTGTGTTCAGAACAGGGAATGTTACGGTGAGCGAACCTATGTAAATTACATGTGTATTTTGAAGAACTGGCTCCTGAAGGATTATTCTGCGCATTCTGCCTCATTTTCGAAACTGTATTAGGTAAAACCTGTGAAATCAATATAACTGTTTCTAGGTGAAAATATGCCTTGGGTGGTTTATGAAAGTTCATTAATCCACATGCTCATAACTCAGTAATGAATGTTTGTCAAATACGTGATGTATGTATCATGTTCGGAACATGGAATGTCACGGGGAGTGAAAGTGTACCATAATTGTCTATTGGGTAGAACTCACTCCAAGATTATTTTTCTGTGCAGTTTTCCTCATTTTCAAACTGGCATTTGGAAAAAGCTGTGAAATCAGAGTAAATACTTCTAGGTGTATATATGCCTTTTATGGTGATTGAAAGATCATTAATCCACAAGCCCAAAACTCAGTAATGAATTTTTGTCAAATTCGTAATGCATGTAGGGTGTTTGGAACACAAAATGTCATGGTGAGGGAAACTATGTAAATTTTATATCTTTTAGGTAAAACTCAATACAACAGGATATATATTTGCATTCTGCCTCATTTATGAAACTGGCGTTAGGAAAAAGATGAGAAAAAAGAGTAAATGTTACTAGGTGTAAATATGCCTTGTATGGTGGATGAAAGAACGTTAATCCACATGTTCATTACTCAGTAATGAATGTTTGTTGTATCCGTGATGTATGTAGCGTGTTCAGAACACGGAAAGTCACAGTGAGGAAAACTAAATTACATGTCTTTTTTGTAGAACGTGCACCAAGATGATTTTTCTGCACATTTTGACTTATTTTCGAAACTGGCCTTAGGAAAATGCTGTGAAATCAGAGAAAATGTTTCTTGGTGTATGTATCCATTGTATGCTGGCTGAAAGTTCGGAAATCATCTTTCTCACAACTCAGTAATTAATGGTTATCAAAACCGGGATGCATGTAACAAATTCAAAACATGAAATGTCACAGTGAATAAAACGATGTAAATTACATGTCTGTTGGGTAGAACTCGTTCCAAGATTATTTTTTTGCACGTTCTGCCTCATTTTCAAATTGGCTTTAGGAAAATCAGTGAAATCACAGTAAATGTTTCTAGGTTTAAATATGCATTGTTTGGTGGATGAAAGTTTTGTAATCCACATGATCACAAATCTGTAATTAATGTTGCTCGAATCCTTGATGCATGTAGCGTGTTCGGGACAGGTAATGTTTCGGTGAGCGAATCTATGTAAATTACATGTCTATTTGGTAGAACACGCTCATAGAGAATTTTTCTGTGCATTCTGCATCATTTTCATAACTGGCCTTAAGAAAAACCTGTGAAATCACAGTAAAAGTTTCTAGGTGTATATATGCCTTGTATGGTGGATGAAAATTCTGTAATCCACATGATCACAACTGTATAATTATTGTTTGTCGACAGCGTATAGCATTTAGCATGTATGGAACATGGAATGTCACGGTGAGTGAAAGTGTACCATACATGTCTATTGGGTAGAATTTGCTCCAAGTGTATTTTTTCTGCCCATTCTTCCTCATTTTCAAAACTGGCCTTTGGAAAACTGTGAAAACAGATTAAATATTTTTAGGTGTAAATATGCCTTGTACGGTGATTGAAAGATCATTAATCCACATGCTCACAACTCCTTAATGAATGTTTGTCGAATTTGTAATGCATGTAGTGTGTTCGAAACATGGAATGCTACGATGAGGGGAACTTTGTAAATTATATATCTTTTTGGAAGAACTTGCACCAAGAGGATTTTCTGTGCATTCGGCCTCATTTTGGAATCTGGCATTACGAAAAAATGAAAATTCATACTAAATGATTTTAGGTGTATATATGCCTCGTATTGTGGAAGAAAGATAATTAATCCACATGTTCACAACTCATTAAAGAATGTTTGTCGAACCCGTGATGCATGTAGTGTGTTTGGAACACGGAATATCACGGTGAGGAAAACAATGTAAATTACATGTCTATTGGGTAGAATTCACTCCAAGAGCATTTTTCTGCAAAACCTGACTCATTTTCTAAACTGGCGTTAGAAAAAGTTTCGAAAAATGAGAAAATGCTTCTAAGTGTCAATATGCCTTTTATGGTGGATTAAAGTTCGGTGAACAACATCCTAATAAGTCTATTGTGAATATTTGAGGAAACTGTGATTCATGTATCTTATTTGAAACACGGAATTTCACGGTGATCTAATCTATGTAATTACATGTCTATTGGTTAGAACCCGCTGCAGGAGAATTTTCCTGCAAAATCAGCTTCATTTTCGAAACTGGTGTTATGAAAACTCTGTGAAATCTAAGTAAATGATTTTAGGTGTCAATATGTCTTGTATGGTTTATTAAAGTTTGGTAATTCACATGCTAACAACTCAGAAGTGAATATTTGTAGAATCTGTGGTGAATGGACCATGTTCGGATCACAGAATTTTACGGCGATGGTATCTATTTAAATGAGATGTCAATTGGAAAGAACATGCACAAAGAGAATTTTACTGGGAAAGCTGCCCGATTTTCGAATCTGACTTTAGGAAAACACTGTGAAATCTGAGTTAATATATCTAGGAGTAAATATGCTTTGTATGGTGGATGAAAATTCGGTATTCCACATGCTCACAACTCAGTAATGAATGTTTGTCGAATCAGTGATGTATGTAACGTGTTCGGAACATGGAATATGGCGGTGAGGTAAAGAACGTACATTGCATGTCTATTGGGTAGAATTCGATTAAAGATAATTTTTTGCACATTTTGCCTCATTTCCTAAACTGGCCTTAGGAATAAGGTGCAAAATCACAGTAATTGATTCAAAGTGTAAATATGCCTTGTATGGTGGGTGAAAGTTCTGTAATCCACATACTCACAATCAGTAATGAATCTCGAATCCGTGTTGCGTGTAGCATGAGAGGAACACGAAAAATCAGAGTTAGGGCAATATGTAAATTAATTGCCTATTGGGTAGAACACTCTCCAAGTGGATATTTCTATGCATTCTGTCTCATTTTTGAATCTGGACTAAGGAAAATGCTGCAAAATCATTATAAATATTTCTTGGTGTAAATATGCCTTGTATAGTGGATGAAAGTTTGGTAATCAACAAGCTCACAACTCAGAAATTAATGTTTGTCGAATCCGTGATGTATGTAGTGTGTTCGACACATGGAATGTCACAGTGAGTGTAAGTGTACCGTACATGTCTATTGGGTAGAACTCTCTCCAAGTGTATTGTTCTGCGCATTCTGCCTCTTTTTTCAAACTGGTCCTTGGAAAAACTGTGAAATTAGAGTAAATATTTGTAGGTGTAAATATGCCTTGTTTTGTGATTGAAAAGTCTTTAATTCACATGCTCACATCTCCTTAATGAATGTTTGTCGAATTCGTAATTCATGTAGTGTGTTCGGAACACAGAATGCTACAGTGAGTGGAATTATGTAAATTATATATCTTTTTGGTAGAATTCGCACCAAGAGGATTTCCTGTGCATTCTGCCTCATTTTGTAATGTGGCTTTACGAAAAAGATGAGAAATCAGACTAAATGATTCTAGATGAATATATGCCTCTTATTGTGGATGAAAGATCGTTAATCCACATGTTCACAACTCATTAAACAATGTTTGTTGAATCCGTGATCCATGTAGAGTGTTCGGAACACAGAATATCACGGTGATAGAAACTATTTAAATTACATGTGTATTGGGTAGAACTCGCACCAAAAGAATTTTTCTGCATAATCTGCCTCATTTTAAAACCTGGCATATGGAAAACACTTTGAAATTTGAGAAAATGCTTCTACGAGACAATATGTCTTGTATGGTGGAAGAAAGTTCATTAATCCACATGCTAACAAATCTGTAGTGAATTTTTGTCGAATCCGTGATGCATGCAGCTTTCTAGGAACAATGAATTTCATGGTGAGCGAAACTATGTAAATTACATTTCTACTGTGTAGAACTTGCTCCAAGAGAATTTTGCTGTGAAAACTGCCTCATTTTCGAAACTGCAGTTAGGAAAAAGCTGTGAATAGAATTAATTGCTTATAGGTGTAAATATGCCTAGCATGTTGGATGAAAGTTTGGTAATCCTCAAGCTCACAACTCCTTAAAGAATATTTGTCAAAACATTGATGCATATAGCGTGTTCAGAACACGGAATGTCATAGTGAGGGAAACAATGTAAATTACATGTCTATTGGGAAGACCTGGTCCCAAGAGGATTTTTCTATGAAAACTGCATGATTTTAGAGACTGACATAAGGAGAAATCTACTAAATAATAATAAATATTTCTTGGTGTATATATGCCTTGTATGGTGGATGAAAGTTCTGAAATGCACATGTTCACAACTCATTAAAGAATGTTGGTCGAATCCGTGATGCATGTAGTGTGTTCGGAACACGGAATGTCACAGTGAGGAAAACAAAGTAAGTTACATGTCTATTGGGTAGAATTCGCTCCAAGAGAATTTTCCTGTGAAATCTGCCTCATTTTCAAAACTGGCATTAGGAAAACACTTCGAAATTTGAGAAAATGCTTCTACGTGTCAATATGATTTGTATGGTGTATGAAAGTTCAGTACCCACTTGCTAGCAAATTTGCAGTGAATTTTTGTCGAGTCCGTGATGCATGCAGCTTTCTAGGAACACTGAAATTCACGGTGAGCGAATCTATGTAAATTACAAGTCTATTGTGTAGAACTCGCTCCAAGAGCATTTTTCTGTGAAAACTACCTCTTTTTCGCAACTGAGTTTGGAATAAGCTGTGAAGAGAAATAATTGTTTATAGGTGTAAATATGCCTTGTATGGTGGATGAAACTTTGGTAATCCTCATGCTCACAACTCTGTAAAAATATTTGTCAAAACATTGATGCATGTAGCATGTTCAGAACACGGAATGTCATAGTGAGGGAAACAATGTAAATTACATGTCTATTGGGAAGACCTGGCTCCAAGAGGATTTTTCTGTGAAAACTGCATGATTTTAGAGATTGACATTAGGAGAAATCTAATAAATCAGAATAAATATTTATAGGTGTAAATATGCCTTGTATGGTGGATGAAAGTTCTGAAATGCACATGTTCACAACTCATTAAAGAATGTTTGTCGAACCCGTGATGCATGTAGTGTGTTTGGAACACGGAATATCACGGTGAGGAAAACAATGTAAATTACATGTCTATTGGGTAGAATTCACTCCAAGAGCATTTTTCTGCAAAACCTGACTCATTTTCTAAACTGGCGTTAGAAAAAGTTTCGAAAAATGAGAAAATGCTTCTAAGTGTCAATATGCCTTTTATGGTGGATTAAAGTTCGGTGAACAACATCCTAATAAGTCTATTGTGAATATTTGAGGAAACTGTGATTCATGTATCTTATTTGAAACACGGAATTTCACGGTGATCTAATCTATGTAAATTACATGTCTATTGGTTAGAATCCGCTGCAGGAGAATTTTCCTGCAAAATCAGCTTCATTTTCGAAACTGGTGTTATGAAAACTCTGTGAAATCTAAGTAAATGATTTTAGGTGTCAATATGTCTTGTATGGTTTATTAAAGTTTGGTAATTCACATGCTAACAACTCAGAAGTGAATATTTGTAGAATCTGTGGTGAATGGACCATGTTCGGATCACAGAATTTTACGGCGATGGTATCTATTTAAATGAGATGTCAATTGGAAAGAACATGCACAAAGAGAATTTTACTGGGAAAGCTGCCCGATTTTCGAATCTGACTTTAGGAAAACACTGTGAAATCTGAGTTAATATATCTAGGAGTAAATATGCTTTGTATGGTGGATGAAAATTCGGTATTCCACATGCTCACAACTCAGTAATGAATGTTTGTCGAATCAGTGATGTATGTAACGTGTTCGGAACATGGAATATGGCGGTGAGGTAAAGAACGTACATTGCATGTCTATTGGGTAGAATTCGATTAAAGATAATTTTTTGCACATTTTGCCTCATTTCCTAAACTGGCCTTAGGAATAAGGTGCAAAATCACAGTAATTGATTCAAAGTGTAAATATGCCTTGTATGGTGGGTGAAAGTTCTGTAATCCACATACTCACAATCAGTAATGAATCTCGAATCCGTGTTGCGTGTAGCATGAGAGGAACACGAAAAATCAGAGTTAGGGCAATATGTAAATTAATTGCCTATTGGGTAGAACACTCTCCAAGTGGATATTTCTATGCATTCTGTCTCATTTTTGAATCTGGACTAAGGAAAATGCTGCAAAATCATTATAAATATTTCTTGGTGTAAATATGCCTTGTATAGTGGATGAAAGTTTGGTAATCAACAAGCTCACAACTCAGAAATTAATGTTTGTCGAATCCGTGATGTATGTAGTGTGTTCGACACATGGAATGTCACAGTGAGTGTAAGTGTACCGTACATGTCTATTGGGTAGAACTCTCTCCAAGTGTATTGTTCTGCGCATTCTGCCTCTTTTTTCAAACTGGTCCTTGGAAAAACTGTGAAATTAGAGTAAATATTTGTAGGTGTAAATATGCCTTGTTTTGTGATTGAAAAGTCTTTAATTCACATGCTCACATCTCCTTAATGAATGTTTGTCGAATTCGTAATTCATGTAGTGTGTTCGGAACACAGAATGCTACAGTGAGTGGAATTATGTAAATTATATATCTTTTTGGTAGAATTCGCACCAAGAGGATTTCCTGTGCATTCTGCCTCATTTTGTAATGTGGCTTTACGAAAAAGATGAGAAATCAGACTAAATGATTCTAGATGAATATATGCCTCTTATTGTGGATGAAAGATCGTTAATCCACATGTTCACAACTCATTAAACAATGTTTGTTGAATCCGTGATCCATGTAGAGTGTTCGGAACACAGAATATCACGGTGATAGAAACTATTTAAATTACATGTGTATTGGGTAGAACTCGCACCAAAAGAATTTTTCTGCATAATCTGCCTCATTTTAAAACCTGGCATATGGAAAACACTTTGAAATTTGAGAAAATGCTTCTACGAGACAATATGTCTTGTATGGTGGAAGAAAGTTCATTAATCCACATGCTAACAAATCTGTAGTGAATTTTTGTCGAATCCGTGATGCATGCAGCTTTCTAGGAACAATGAATTTCATGGTGAGCGAAACTATGTAAATTACATTTCTACTGTGTAGAACTTGCTCCAAGAGAATTTTGCTGTGAAAACTGCCTCATTTTCGAAACTGCAGTTAGGAAAAAGCTGTGAATAGAATTAATTGCTTATAGGTGTAAATATGCCTAGCATGTTGGATGAAAGTTTGGTAATCCTCAAGCTCACAACTCCTTAAAGAATATTTGTCAAAACATTGATGCATATAGCGTGTTCAGAACACGGAATGTCATAGTGAGGGAAACAATGTAAATTACATGTCTATTGGGAAGACCTGGTCCCAAGAGGATTTTTCTATGAAAACTGCATGATTTTAGAGACTGACATAAGGAGAAATCTACTAAATAATAATAAATATTTCTTGGTGTATATATGCCTTGTATGGTGGATGAAAGTTCTGAAATGCACATGTTCACAACTCATTAAAGAATGTTGGTCGAATCCGTGATGCATGTAGTGTGTTCGGAACACGGAATGTCACAGTGAGGAAAACAAAGTAAGTTACATGTCTATTGGGTAGAATTCGCTCCAAGAGAATTTTCCTGTGAAATCTGCCTCATTTTCAAAACTGGCATTAGGAAAACACTTCGAAATTTGAGAAAATGCTTCTACGTGTCAATATGATTTGTATGGTGTATGAAAGTTCAGTACCCACTTGCTAGCAAATTTGCAGTGAATTTTTGTCGAGTCCGTGATGCATGCAGCTTTCTAGGAACACTGAAATTCACGGTGAGCGAATCTATGTAAATTACAAGTCTATTGTGTAGAACTCGCTCCAAGAGCATTTTTCTGTGAAAACTACCTCTTTTTCGCAACTGAGTTTGGAATAAGCTGTGAAGAGAAATAATTGTTTATAGGTGTAAATATGCCTTGTATGGTGGATGAAACTTTGGTAATCCTCATGCTCACAACTCCGTAAAAATATTTGTCAAAACATTGATGCATGTAGCATGTTCAGAACACGGAATGTCATAGTGAGGGAAACAATGTAAATTACATGTCTATTGGGAAGACCTGGCTCCAAGAGGATTTTTCTGTGAAAACTGCATGATTTTAGAGATTGACATTAGGAGAAATCTAATAAATCAGAATAAATATTTATAGGTGTAAATATGCCTTGTATGGTGGATGAAAGTTCTGAAATGCACATGTTCACAACTCATTAAAGAATGTTTGTCGAACCCGTGATGCATGTAGTGTGTTTGGAACACGGAATATCACGGTGAGGAAAACAATGTAAATTACATGTCTATTGGGTAGAATTCACTCCAAGAGCATTTTTCTGCAAAACCTGACTCATTTTCTAAACTGGCGTTAGAAAAAGTTTCGAAAAATGAGAAAATGCTTCTAAGTGTCAATATGCCTTTTATGGTGGATTAAAGTTCGGTGAACAACATCCTAATAAGTCTATTGTGAATATTTGAGGAAACTGTGATTCATGTATCTTATTTGAAACACGGAATTTCACGGTGATCTAATCTATGTAAATTACATGTCTATTGGTTAGAACCCGCTGCAGGAGAATTTTCCTGCAAAATCAGCTTCATTTTCGAAACTGGTGTTATGAAAACTCTGTGAAATCTAAGTAAATGATTTTAGGTGTCAATATGTCTTGTATGGTTTATTAAAGTTTGGTAATTCACATGCTAACAACTCAGAAGTGAATATTTGTAGAATCTGTGGTGAATGGACCATGTTCGGATCACAGAATTTTACGGCGATGGTATCTATTTAAATGAGATGTCAATTGGAAAGAACATGCACAAAGAGAATTTTACTGGGAAAGCTGCCCGATTTTCGAATCTGACTTTAGGAAAACACTGTGAAATCTGAGTTAATATATCTAGGAGTAAATATGCTTTGTATGGTGGATGAAAATTCGGTATTCCACATGCTCACAACTCAGTAATGAATGTTTGTCGAATCAGTGATGTATGTAACGTGTTCGGAACATGGAATATGGCGGTGAGGTAAAGAACGTACATTGCATGTCTATTGGGTAGAATTCGATTAAAGATAATTTTTTGCACATTTTGCCTCATTTCCTAAACTGGCCTTAGGAATAAGGTGCAAAATCACAGTAATTGATTCAAAGTGTAAATATGCCTTGTATGGTGGATGAAAGTTCTGTAATCCACATACTCACAATCAGTAATGAATCTCGAATCCGTGTTGCGTGTAGCATGAGAGGAACACGAAAAATCAGAGTTAGGGCAATATGTAAATTAATTGCCTATTGGGTAGAACACTCTCCAAGTGGATATTTCTATGCATTCTGTCTCATTTTTGAATCTGGACTAAGGAAAATGCTGCAAAATCATTATAAATATTTCTTGGTGTAAATATGCCTTGTATAGTGGATGAAAGTTTGGTAATCAACAAGCTCACAACTCAGCAATTAATGTTTGTCAAATCCGTGATGTATGTAGTGTGTTCGACACATGGAATGTCACAGTGAGTGTACATGTACCATACATGTCTATTGGGTAGAACTCACTCCAAGGGTGTTTTTCTGCGCATTCTGCCTCATTTTCGAAACTGGCCTTAGGAAAAATGTGTGAAATCAGAGTAAATATTTCTAGTTGTAAATATGCCTTGTATGGTGATTGAAAGATCGTTAATCCACATGCACACAACTCAGTAATGAATGTTTGTCAAATTCCTAATGCATGTAGAGTTTTCAGAACATGGAATGTCATGGTGAGGGAAATTATGTAAATTATTTGTTTTAGATAGATCTCGCACCAAGAGTATATTTCTGTGCATTCTGCCTCATTTAAATTCTGGCCTTAGGAAAAAGATGAGAAATCAGAGTAAATATTTCTAGGTGTAAATATGCCTTGTATGGTGGTTGAAAGATCGTTAATCCACATGCTCATAATTAATTAATTAATGTTTGTCAAATCTGTGATGCATGTAGAGTGTTGTGATCACAGAATGACATGGTGAGAAAACAATTTAAATTATATGTCTATTTTTAGAATTTGCACAAAAAGTTTTTTCTGCACATTCTGCCTGATTTTTGAAACTGGCCTTTAGAAAAAGCTGCAAAATCAGAGTAAATGATTCTAGGTGTAAATATGCCTTGTATGGTGGATGAAAGTTCTGTAATCCACACACTCACAACTCTGTAATAAATGTTGTTCGATTCCGTGATGCATGTAGCGTGTTCGGAACAGGAATGTTACGGTGATCGAATCTATGTAAATTACTTGTGTATTTTGTAGAACTTGCTCAAAGAGAATTATTCTGTGCATTCTGCATCATTTTCATAACTGGCCTTAGGAAATAACTGAAATATTTGTAAGAGTTTCTAGGTGTATATATGCCTTAATGGTGGATGAAAGTTCTGTTATCCACATGATCACAACTATGTAATTAATGTTTGTCGAACCCGTATATCATGTAGCGTTTTCGGAACATGGAATGTCACGGTGAGTGTAAGTGTACCGTACATGCCTATTGGGTAGAACTCTCTCCAAGTGTATTGTTCTGCGCATACTGCCTCTTTTTTCAAACTGGTCCTTGGAAAAACTGTGAAATTAGAGTAAATATTTGTAGGTGTAAATATGCCTTGTTTTGTGATTGAAAAGTCTTTAATTCACATGCTCACATCTCCTTAATGAATGTTTGTCGAATTCGTAATTCATGTAGTGTGTTCGGAACACAGAATGCTACAGTGAGTGGAATTATGTAAATTATATATCTTTTTGGTAGAATTCGCACCAAGAGGATTTCCTGTGCATTCTGCCTCATTTTGTAATCTGGCTTTATGAAAAAGATGAGAAATCAGACTAAATGATTCTAGATGAATATATGCCTCTTATTGTGGATGAAAGATCGTTAATCCACATGTTCACAACTCATTAAACAATGTTTGTTGAATCCGTGATCCATGTAGAGTGTTCGGAACACAGAATATCACGGTGATAGAAACTATTTAAATTACATGTGTATTGGGTAGAACTCGCACCAAAAGAATTTTTCTGCATAATCTGCCTCATTTTAAAACCTGGCATATGGAAAACACTTTGAAATTTGAGAAAATGCTTCTACGAGACAATATGTCTTGTATGGTGGAAGAAAGTTCATTAATCCACATGCTAACAAATCTGTAGTGAATTTTTGTCGAATCCGTGATGCATGCAGCTTTCTAGGAACAATGAATTTCATGGTGAGCGAAACTATGTAAATTACATTTCTACTGTGTAGAACTTGCTCCAAGAGAATTTTGCTGTGAAAACTGCCTCATTTTCGAAACTGCAGTTAGGAAAAAGCTGTGAATAGAATTAATTGCTTATAGGTGTAAATATGCCTAGCATGTTGGATGAAAGTTTGGTAATCCTCAAGCTCACAACTCCTTAAAGAATATTTGTCAAAACATTGATGCATATAGCGTGTTCAGAACACGGAATGTCATAGTGAGGGAAACAATGTAAATTACATGTCTATTGGGAAGACCTGGTCCCAAGAGGATTTTTCTATGAAAACTGCATGATTTTAGAGACTGACATAAGGAGAAATCTACTAAATAATAATAAATATTTCTTGGTGTATATATGCCTTGTATGGTGGATGAAAGTTCTGAAATGCACATGTTCACAACTCATTAAAGAATGTTGGTCGAATCCGTGATGCATGTAGAGTGTTTCGATCACAGAATGTCACGGAGTAAAGAGCTATGTAAATTAAATATCTATTTTGTAGATCTTGCACCAAGATGATTTTTCTGCACATTCTGCCTTATTTTAGAAACTGGCTAAAGACAATTTGCGAAATCAAATTAACTGGTCTAAGTATAATTATGCATTTTCTAGTGGATGAAAGTTCAGTACTTCACATGCTAACCAATCTGTAATGAATGTTTTTCGAATCCAGGATACATGTAGCGTGTTCAGAGCACGGAATATCATGGCGTGAGAAACTTCGTAAATTAAATGTCTATTGTGTAGAACATGCTCTAAAAGGATTTTTCAGAGCATTCTTCCTCATTTTCGAATCTAAACTTAGGAAGGTGTTGTGAAAACAGACTAAATGTTCCTTGATGTACATATGGCTTGTATGGTGGATGAACGTTATGTGAACCACATACTACAACTCAGTAATGAATGATTGTCGAATCCGAGATGCATGTAGTGTATTTGAAACACAGAATATCACAATGTGTGAAACTACGTAAATTACATATTTCTTGGGTAGAACTTGCTCCAAGAGTATTTTTCTGTGCATTCTTCCACATTTTCTAAACTGGCTTAAGGAAAACCTGTGAAAAAACAGTACATGTTTCTAGGTGTAAATATGCCTTGTTTGGTGGATGAAAGTTCTGAAATCCACATGCCCACATCTGTGTAATGAATGTTGGTCGAATCCGTGATGCATGTAGCATGTTCGGAACAGGGAATGTTACGGTGATCGAACCTATGTAAATTAAATGTTTATTTTGAAGAACTGGCTCCTGGAGGATTATTCTGCGCATTCTGCCTCATTTTCGAAACTGTATTAGGTAAAACCTGTGAAATCAATGTAGTTGTTTCTAGGTGTAATTATGCCTTGGGTGGTGGATTAAAGTTCATTAATCCACATGCTCATATCTCAGTAATGAATGTTTGTCAAATCGTGATGTATGTATCGTGTTTGGAACATGAAATGTCACGGTGAGTGAGAGTGTACCGTACATGTCTATTAGGTAGGACTCGCTCCAAGAGAATTTTTCTGTGCATTTTGCCTCATTTTCGAACCTGGTCTTTGGAAAAACTGTAAAAATAGAGTAAATGATTCTGGGTGTAAATATGCCTTCTTTGGTTGATGAAAGTTCTCTAATCCACATGATCACAAATCTTTAAATAATGTTGATCGAATCCGTGATGCATGTAGCGTGTTCAGAATAGGGAAATTTACGGTGAACGAATCTGTGTAAATTACATGTGTACTTTCAATAACTGGCCCTAGAGGATTATTCTGCGCATTCTGCCTCATTTTCAAAACTGGATTAGGTAAAACCTGTGAAATCAATGTAATTGTTTCTAGGTGTAAATATGCATGGGTGGTGGATGAAAGTTCATTAATCCATATGCTACAACTCAGTAATGAATGTTTGTCGAATCGGTGATGTATGTATCGTGTTCGGAACATGGAATGTCACGGTGATTGAAAGTGTACCGTACATGTCTATTGGGTAAAACACGCTCCGACAGAATTTTTCTGCGCATTCTGCCTCATTTTCAAACTGGCAAATGGAAAAAGCTGTGAAATCAGATTAAATACTTCTAGGTGTAAATATGCCTTGTATGGTGATAGAAAGATCGTTAATCCACATGCTCACAACTCAGAAAGGAATATTTGTCTAATTCGTAATGCATGTAGTGTGTTTAGAACATGGATTGTCATGGTGAGGGAAACTATGTACATTATATATCTTTTGGTAGAACTCACACCAAGAGAATTTCTCTGTGCATTCAACCTCATTTTGGTAACTGGCCTTAGGAAAAAGATGAGAAATCAGAGTAAATGCTTCTAGGTGTATATATGCCTTGTATGGTGGATGAAAGATCGTTTGTCCACATGCTAATAACTCAGTAATGAGTATTTGTCGAATCCATGATGAATGTAGCTGGTTCGGAACACGGAATGTCACGGTGAGGAAATCTTATTAAATTACATGTCTATTTTGTAGAGCTCGCTCCAAGACTATGTTTCTGTGCATTCTGCCACAATTACGAAACTGGCTACAGGAAAACCTGCGAAATCACCGTAAATGACTCTAGGTGTAAATATGCCTTGTATGGTGGATGAAAGTTCGGTAATCCTCATGGTAACAAATCTTTGAAGAATATTTGTCGAAACATTGATGTATGTAGCTTGCTCAGATCACGGAATGTCATAGTGAGGGAAACAATGTAAATAACGTATCCGTAGGGTAGAACTCGTTCCAAGAGAATTTTTCTGCGAAAACTGCAGGAATTTAGGAAATATATTTAGGAGAATTCTACTAAATCATAACAAATATTTCTATGTATAAATATGCCATATATGGTGGATGAAAGTTCGGTAATCCACATGTTCACAACTCCTTAAAGAATATTTGTCGAATCAGTGATGCATGTAGCATGTTCAGAACACGGAATGTAACAGTATGGGAAACACTGTAAATTACATGTCTATCATGTAGAACTCGCTCCAAGAGGATTTTTCTGCATAAACTGCATAATTTTAGAAACTGACATTAGGGGAAATCTACTAAATAAGAATAAATGTTTCTAGGTGTAAATATGCCTTGTATGGTGGAGGAAAGTTCGGTAATACACATGTTCAGAAATCATTAAAGAATGTTTGTCAAAACCATGATGCATGTAGTGTGTTCGAAAGATGGAATGTCACGGTCAGGGATACTATGTTAATTATATGTCTATTGGGAAGAACTCGCTCCAAGAGCATTTTTCAGCAAAAACTGCCTCATTTTCGAAACTGGCCTTTGGAAAAAGCTGTGAAATGTGAGAAAATGCTTCTAAGTATCAATATGCCTTGTATTGTGATGGAAGTTAGTTAATCAACATGCAAACAAATATGTATTGTATATTTGTTGAATCGGTTATGCATGTAGCATGTTTGGAACACGGAATTTCACAGCGAGGGAATTTATGTAAATTACATGTCTATTGGTTAGAAGTCACTCCAAGAGATATTTCCTGAGAAAAATGCCTGATTTTCGAAACTACATTTAGGAAAAAGCTGCAAACTCAGAGTAAATGATTCTAGGTGCAACTATGCCTTGAATGGTGGATGAAAGTACGGTAATCCTCATGCTCACAACTCCTTAAAGAATATTTGACAAATCAGTGATGTGTGTAGCGTATTCAGAACACGGAATTTCACAGTGAGGGAAAAAATCTATATTACATGTCTATTGGTTAGAACTCGCTCCAAGAACATTTTTCTGTGAATCTGCCTCATTTCTGAAACTGAATTTTGGAAAACTCTGCGAAATCAGAGAAAATGCTTCTAATTATCAATATGCCTTGAATTGGGATGAAAGTTCGGTAATCCATATGATAACAAATCTGTACTGAACATTTTTCGAATTGGTGATGCATGTGGAGTGTTCGGAACACACTATGTCATGGTAAATGGAACTATGTAAATTATAAGTCTATTGGGTAGAACTCGCTCCAAGAGATTTTTGCTGTGAAATCTGCTGCATTTTGGAATCTGGCGATTGGAAAACTCTGTGAAATCAGAGAAAATGCTTCAAAGTGTCACTATGCCTTTTATTGTGTTGAAAGTTCGGTAATCCACATGCAAACACATTTGTAGTGAATATATGCGAATCCATTATGCATGTAGCGTGTTCGAAAGACGTAATTTCACAGTAATGAAATCTATGTAAATTACATGCCTAGTGGATAGAAACCGTTCCAACAGTTTTTTCCTTAGAAAAATGCCTAATTTTCAAAACTGCTATTAGGAAATTGCTGCGAACTCAGAGTTAATGTTTATACGTTCTAATATGTCTTGTGTGGTGGATGAAAGTTTATAATGCACATGCTCATAACACAGTAATGAATGCTTTCTGAATCTGTGATGCATGTAGCATGTTCAGAACATGGAATGTCACAGTGAGGGGATAAATGTAAATTAAATGTCTATTGGGTAGTACTCGCTCCAAGAGGACTTTTCTGCGAAAACTGCATGATTTTAGAAACTGACGTAAGGAGAAATCTACTAAATAAGAATAAATGTTTCTATGTGTAAATACACATTGTATGGTGGATGAAAGTTCGGTAATACACATGTTCACCACTCAATAAAGAATGTTGGTCGAATCAGTGATGCATGTAGCATGTTCGGAACATGCAATGTCACGGTGAGGGAAAGCATTTAAATTACATGTCCACTTGGTAGAACTTGCTCCAAAAGCATTATTCTGTGAAATCTGCCTCATTTTCCAAACTGGCATTTGGAAAAAATTCGAATTTTGAGAAAATGCTTCTAAGCGTCAATATGATTTGTATGGTGACGAAAGTTAAGAAATAAACATGCTAACAAATGTGTAGTGAATAATTTTCGAAACCATGATGCATGCAGTTTTTTCAGAACACAGAATTTGACGAAGAGCGAATCTATGTAAATTACATATCTATTGGGTGGAGCAAGTTCCAAGAGTATATTTCTTTGAAAACTGCCTGATTTCAGAAACTGACGTTAGGAAAAATCTGCATATAATTTGTACATGTTTCTAGCTGCATATATACATTTTATGGTAGATGAAAGTTCAGTAATCCACATGCTAACAACACAGCAGTGAATATTTGTCGAACCTGCGGTGCAAGTAGCAAGTTAGAAGCACGGAATTTCACGGCGAGGGACTCTATGTAAATTATATGTCCAATGTGTAGAACATGCTACAAGAGATTTATCCTGCTATAGTTGCCTAATTTTCTAAACTGCCATTAGGAAAATGCTGCGAACTCAGAATAATGTTTTCTAGGTTTATATATGCCTTATATGGTGGATGAAAATTCTGTAATCTACATGCACACAACTGAGTAATGAATGTTTGTCAAATCCGTGATGAATTTAGCATGTTCGGACCATGGAAAGACACTTTGTGGGAAACTATTGAAATTACAATTCTACTGGGTCGAACTCGCTTGCAGAGATTACTTCGGCACAAACATCATGATTTTCAAAACAGACGGTAGGAAAAAGTAGTGAAATCAGAGTAAATATTTCTAGGTGTATTTATGCCTTGTATGGTGGATGAAAGTTCTGTAATCCACATGCACACAACTGAGTAATTAACGTTTGTCCAATCCGTGATGCATGTAGCATGTTCAGAAAACGGAAAGTCACTTTGAGGGAAACTGCTTAAATTACAATTCCTCTGGATAGAACTCGCTTGAAGAGGTTTTTTCCTGAGAAAACTTCATGATTTTAAAACCTGAATTTAGGAAAAAGCTGTGAACGCAGAGTAAATATTTCTAGGTGTAAATATGCCTTGTATGGTGGATAAAATTTCGGAAATCCACATGCTCTCGAATCAGTAATGAATGTTTTATAAATCCATTAAACATATAGCGTGTTCTGAACAAGGAATGTCATGGTAAGTGAAACATTGTAAATTTCATTTCTGTCTGATAGAACACGCTCTAAGAGAATTTTTGTGTGAAAACTGCCTGTTTTTTGCAACTGGCATTTAGACAAATCTGCAAACACAGAGGAAAATTTCTACGTATAAATATGCCGTGTTTGTTGGATGAATGTTCGGTAATCAACACATTCCCAACTCATTAATAAATGTTTGTCGAATCCGTGATCCATGTAACGTGTTCAGACCACAGACTATCACGGTAATAGAAACCTTGCAAATTACAAATGTATTAGGTAGAACTCACTGCAAAAGCATTTATCTGCGAAATCTGCCTCATTTTCAAAACTGGCATTAGAAAAAATCTTCGAAAAATGAGAAAATGATTCTAAGTTTCAATATGAACTGTATGGTGGATGAAAGTTCAGTAATCCACATGCTAAAAAATTCTGTAGTGAAAATTTGTCGAAACTGTTATGCATGCAGCTTTCACGGAACACAGAATTTGACGGTGAGCGAACCTATGTAAATTAAATGTCTATTGTGTAGAACTCTCTCCAAGAGAATTTTTCGGTGTAAACTGCCTCATTTTCAAAAGTGGCATTAGAAAAATTAAAAAAATGAGAAAATGCTTGTAAGCGCCATTATGCCTTGTATGGTGGATAAAACTACGGTAATCCACATGCTAAAAACTCTTTAGTTAATATTTGTGGAATCCGAGATGCATGTAGCATGTTCAGAACATGGAATTTCTCGGTCAGGGAATCTATGTAAATTACAAGTCTCTTGGGTAGAACTCGCTCCAAGAGATTTTTGCTGCGAAATCTGCCGCATTTTCAAAACTGTTATTGGAAAACTCTGTGAAAAAAGAGAAAATGTTTCTAAGTATCAATATGCCTTTTATTATGCTGAAAGTTCGGTAATCCACATGCAAACACTTTGTAGTGAATATATGTCGAATCCGTTATGCATGTAGCGTGTACGAAAGATGTAATTTCACAGCAATGGAATCTATGTAAATTACATGCCTAGTGGGAATAAATCGCTCCAAAATTTTTTCCTTAGAAAAATGCCTAAATTTAAAAACTGCTATTAGGAAATTGCTGCGAACTCAGAGTTAAAGTTTCAAGGTGCAAATATGTCTTGTGTGGTGGATGAAAGTTTGTAATGCACATGCTTACACTTATTAAAGAATGTTGTAGAAACTGTGATACATGTAAAGTATTCGGAACACGGAATGTCATGGTATCTGAAACTATGTAATTTACAAGTCTATTGGATAGAACTCACTCCAAGAGGATTTTTCTGTGAAAACTGTCTTATTTTTGAAACTGGCATTAAGAAATATCTGCAAATACTGAGTACATGCTTCTAGATGTATATATACTTGTATGGTAGATGAAAGTACATTAATCCACATGCTAACAACTCAGCACTTAATATTTGTCGAACTGCGGTGCATGAAGCATTTTCAGAGCACGGTATGTCACGGCGAGGAGATCTATGTAAATTACATGTCTATTGTGTAGAACACTGTACAAGAGAATTATCCTGCTTAACTTCCTGATATTCTAAACTGCAGTTAGGAAAAAGCTGCAAAATCAGAATAATATTAACACGGATTTTATATGCATTATATGGTGGATGAAAGTTCTGTAATACACAGGCACACAACTGATTAATGAATGTTTGTCAAATCCGTGATGAATTTAGCATGTTCGCACCACAGAAAGTCACTTTGTGGGAAAAAAATGAAATTGCAAGTCTAATGGGTAGAACACACATGCAGAGATATTTTCTGGGAAAACTGTATGATTTTCGAGACTGACGTTAGGAAAAATCTGTGAACTCAGAGTAAATACTTCTAGGTGTATTTATGCCTTGTATGGTGGATGAAAGTTCTGTAATCCACATGCACACAACTGAGTAATGAATGTTTGTCAAATCCGTGATGCATGTAGCGTGTTCAGAAAATGGAAAGTCACTTTGAGGGAAACTATTTAAATTACAATTCTACTGGGTAGAACTCGCATGAAGAGGTTTTTTTTGCGAAAACTTCATGATTTTTGAAACTGAAGTTAGGAAAAAGCTTTGGAAGCAGAGTAAATATTTCTAGGTGTAAATATACATTGTATGGTGGTTGAAAGATCAGAAATCCACATGCTCACAACTAAGTAATGAATGATTTCTAAATCCAATATGCATGTAGCGTGTTATGAACACGGAATGTCATGGTAAGTGAAACATTTTAAATTTGATATCTATTGGCTAGAACACGATCGAAGAGAATTTTTCTGTGAAAACTGCCTGTATTTCTCAAGTGGCATTAGGACAAACCTGCATACGAGGAAAAACATTTCTAGGTGTAAATATGCCGTGTTTGGTGGATGAAATTTTGGTAATCCACATGTTCACAACTCATTAAAAATGTTTGTCGAATCCGTGATGCACGTATCATATTCAGAACACAGAATATCATGGTGAAAGTAACTTTGTAAATTACATATTTATTGGGTAGAAAATATTCCAAAAGTATTTTTCTGTGAAATCTGCCTCATTTAAAAACTGGCATAAGGAAAAGACTTTGAAATCTGAGAAAATATTTCTAAGTGCAATATGACTTTAATGGTGGATGAAAACTCAGTAATCCACATGCTAACAAGTCTGTAGTGAATTTTTGTCGATTCAGTGATGCATACAACTTTCTCAGAACAGGAACTTAACGGTGAGTGAATCTATGTAAATTAAACTCTATTGATTAGAACTCGCTCCAAGGGGATTTTTCCGCATAAACTGCATGATTTTAGAAACTGACATTAGGAGATATCTACTAAATTTGAAAAAATCTTTGTACGTGTAAATATGCCTTGTTTGGTGGAAGAAAATTCGG